>NC_041396.2:315149197-315405939 GCF_900747795.2 Erpetoichthys calabaricus | reverse complement strand
GAGAGATGTGAAGGGATTTAAGGTGGGCTGGATTTACGAGTATTTTCGTAGGCTTTGGTAATTCTAGTGTTAAAACAAAAGTGATCAAAGCACATAGAAACTCTCCCTGGTGTAATACAAACACTTAAGGTCTCAAATTAGAATGTCGAAAACTGGAGAGCAGATGGAGAACAACAAAGCTGCAGGTCTTTCAAATTGCATGGACAGAAAGTGTTAAAAATATGAAAAAGCCCTCTTTAACCTCACTCAGACTACTATACTAAAATAATAGCAATAATAAATATCCTCGGGTACTGTTTAGGACAGTGGCTAAATTAACAAATTGGAATTCAGATCTACAGTGCAGAATACCAGCAGACATTAACAGTTCAGACTTTATGAACTTATTTAATGAGAAAATTAACAATGTAAGATCCCAGATCTCAGCATCCCAGTGCAAACCACATGTTAGCTTGGCAGACCCTGTCTCACCTTGCATGCACCACTTTAGATATTTTAATCCTGTAATACAACAGGAAGTTTTAAGTTTAATTTCTAAAATGAAGCCCACTACCCAGTGCCATCAAAACTAGTAAAAAATACAATGGATGTTCTTGCAGTGCTTATTCTTAACATTATTAATAGTTCATTATTGCATGGCACAGTACTTGATGCACTAGAAGTGTCAGTCATTAATCCATTACTTAGAAAGTCAGACCTAGACCAACATATACTTAATAATTACAGACCCATTTCAAATTGAAATTTCTCTAAAATACTTGGAAAAATTAGTCGCCAGTCAGCTTCAGTGACACATTACGCATTATGATTTATTTGAGAAATTCCAGTCTGGTTTCCGTACTGATCATAGTACAGAAACGGCACTAACGCATGTTGTAAATGATATCATCTGATGAAGGAAACTGCACTGTAATAATGTTGTTAGAATTAGCTCAGCGTTTGACACCATTGACCATTCTATTGTACTACACAGGCTAGAAAATGATGTTGGGCTTACAGGCACTGTGCTCACCTGGATTAGTTCTTATTTATCAAATCGATTTCAGTACATACAGAAGTGTGCTGACAGGACTCCATCATTATACACAGAAGTTCAATATGGTGTCCCTCAGGGCTCAGTACTGAGACCTTTACTGTTTTCACTTTACATGCTTCCACTGGGATCTCTCATTAGTAAACATCATGTTAATTTTCACTCGTATGCAGATGACACCCAGTTACACCTTTCTTTAAGAACAAATGAAGTTTCTCCGATGTTGTTTTTAATTAGTTGTGTTGTGAATTAAAAGAGTGGATGGATGAGAACTACTTGTCTTTAAACACACACAAAACAGAGATGTTAATTATTGGAGAAAATGACGCTGATCACAACAATATTTTGTCATCATTTAACTCAGTTGGAATCACCATTAATTTTACGGAATCATCGTCCTGTGCGTGAAAATGTGCCATAGAAATGCATGTTGTCACAGTACTGATTATTATACAGAGCTCGTAGATTCAAAATGATAAAGTAAAAGCAAAAACACAAAACACATAAAACACATAAATGAACAAATACATAAAAGCCACATTCGCCCTGATTTTATTGTTTGTGTTCTATAAGGTAAAGCAACGCCTTTGTGTCCTGCATTCACATTTGGTGCCTTGATGTAAAAGGACTGGAAAAAAATATTGAGGTCCAATTTTTAAGAAAATACTTTTTTTTCTCTGATCTATACAAATGAAATTCTTTCTATATGAACATTTAAGAAAAACAATAACACAAATCATAATGCACTTTAAAAATAAACTTCCTTTCAATCATATTCAAATATTCAAACAGTAACAAATATCGAAGTTTATGCCATTATGACTGAATGTCCTGCATAATCTTAACATTACTAACTCTGTAGTATCGGAGGCAAAGAATAGGATTGGCAATAAATGTGACAATGTTTAAAATAAAAAGAAAAGAATTATAAATCAGCGTCCACAACTACACAAACCCCACGATATTCGGAGAAAAATCGATTTACTAATTTACGTCACTAACTTTGTTCCCAAATTTAAAAAGGTGTACAGACTCCCAGGACCACAATGCAACAAAAGGGGCGGATCTTTATGCAAATTTAGGAGTGATGCGTACACAAAACTTGCTTTTTTACGTTACATTAACTAAATGTAACTGTGTATAGTGAACGTGGGCAAATAGTATTAAAATGTGCGAATTGTGATAGAAATGAACTTAAGATACTAAAGTAAATGACACTTCTGTTATAAGGAAATAATTGAATTCTTTTGTTTCAACATAATTTAAAGATGTTAATGTGACTTCTACGAGAATTACGTCACTGTATCAGTAGAAAAAGCTGCATTACATAATACTAAGAAACATGTTTTTGGTAAGTTATATTAAATTCAATTAGATAAATAAAGTGAACAGCCCTGTTAGTTTATTGTTTTGAGTGAACGACATATTTCAGTTCATGAGATTTGTTGTCATTGACCTAAAACTCTTTAAATATTTACAGCCAAATGCATCACAGCCTGCAGACGCACTTCAACTGTTCATCTTTAATTCAAAGTTATTTGTGTAGTCCCGCAATGTCGTCTGTTAAATTGTCCACAAGTTCATTTACATCTGAATCCTTAGATTTTAACGTATTGTGTGTGTGTGTGTGTGTCAGCTGACTTATTAAACAGATTCTAAATGTGAAGCTGCGTATTTGTTACGCACATCGTTTGAAATGCTTTCAATGAGCTGTCAGGTGATATGGTGGCGCAGTGGTTGGCACTGTTGCCCAGCAACAGGAAATGAAGGTTCAAACTTGCATCTTCTCTGCATGGACTAAAATAAACGTAAAGAAAAGTGTGACAATGCTTTAAATAGTAGATGCTAAACAATAAAACCTGCGCAAGTATAAATGTATCCTATGAAATATGGGCTGTGACTGAAATATATTTGAAGGACTTTTAGTGAGTTTGGGAATATGTTTAGTTAAAGACAACGTATGAAAATGTGTGGTGTTGTTTGAAACGATAAGGTAATTGATAAAGGAGTACATAAATATATAGGCTTTACATTTAAACTTAAAAATGAATATGATTAGGTCCAATGAAACGTTCCCTGACTTAGTATAAATGTGTCTGCCTTCTTCCATAGAGTACTGGCCTTACTCAAATGGAGGAAAGTTCTTTTAGTAATTTTTAAATGAAAGTAATAATAAAACCAAACATTTTCTAGGATAGGAAGAAAGCTGCTGGTGATGAGCACTGTCTTCCAGTCCAGGTAGTGGTCTACATATATTAAGATACGCTGTAACTAACACAAAGGGTAGACTGTGCTTTACCTGCAGATCATCGCTCTGGAGAAGCATCTCAGGATCAATATTATTAAGCAGAGCTAATTTTAAATATCAGAAAATGTTCTTTTACGTACTGTGTACTGGTGTGATGCACTAACTACCATGAGAGCATTAGTAAATATAAAATAGATTTTAAATTATCAGGCATTTGAGACAGTGACAGTTTGATTTCTTTTGCCATCACTCCTTGTTCACAAGTAATTTGAACATCTTAAATGTGAAGTAGAATGTTGTTGTTTGAATGACTTCATAGCTAATAGTAGGATTTAGCTTTATTTTCTATAATTTGATGCTCTAATGAAACATTCTGGACACTTTATATTGTAGACCATTGATAACAAATCTAGGACTAGGCACACATCTGAGCCAAGAGAGCTAATGTTTGTTAGATAAGAAGGAAATCAAATAGTCGTTGACAATGTTTTTATCATCCTACATGGAGGTTATGGGACACAAATCTGAGATTTATAGGGGCAGACATGTAATGCCAGTATACTCTGAGGAGAAAGGACTTTGAGACGTGTTATTGTTTGACTTGATTTTCTGGCTGTTGATTTATGTGATTTATCTTAGGTATTAAAGATTTGCACTGATTTCTGTTATTCCCCAAATTCAGCTACCAGAAATCTTTTACTTCCTTTTAGCCTTTAAGGGCAGACATATTCAGTATACACAGGTTTTAAACAGATTAGACTTAGGGTTACAATAGGATGTTAGTCCTTACTGTTTTAGTGGCACTTTATGAAGTCCCGAAGGGGGGGGTGTGGAAGAACCATTTTAGGGTAACATAGCATTCATCTTTAAGAAATAGCGCAAAGGGTTAATAAATGTCAGAAACCAGAATCTAATATAACAGACTTTTATTTTATTTAAATCATTTGAGTGTAAACCAACGAGCCACCCAGAGTGAATGTAAGCATCGACTGACTCTGTTTGTAAACTCAGTAGTTTATCACATGAGCCGCCATTCTGTGTTTCTCTGACCATTCTGACCAGGCTGTGACAGACGGCTTCTGATGAACGAGCCCTCCAAGGCATTTAGACGAGGAGTCATTAAAAGAGACCATCAAGAGCATTTCTCCTGCCTGATGACTGAATTGTCCTGTTAGCGGATGTTTCATTCTTTAATCAGATGTTCAATTTCGAGCACAATAAACCAATCAGGTTAACATTTACATTTATTTATGTGGCTGACGCTTTTACCCAAAGTGACTTACAACATTTCAGATACGATTGGCTGCTTTTCTTTTCTTAGTCCAGGTGGTGCTCAGGCAGGGTGAAGTGACTTACTGGGGGGCACACAGCGTCACTGGGGGGATTTGAACCCACAGCCTCAGGGCTTGAAATCCAAAGCCTTAAAGGTTTTCTGATTATGTGATGAACTCCTTGGCATTGTGATCTAATGAATGAAGTGTGTGAATAGAGTGAGACAGGCGGCCCTCCTTGGTCACACTTGGAATAAGGTGCTGGTGCTCCTCTGGTCAGACTTCATGATAAAGAAGACTGACTGACGCTTTTCTACTGCTGGTGTTTTATCACCCAGTGTGGGGTGCCAGTCAATTTCTTCTACATTATATCACAATAGTTTTGATTATTTACTGATAATGACAGAGAAATAACAGCAAATCTCACATCCACCATCGCAGAATCACTAAAAACTGCTAAAGAGACAACTTGAACCACAATAATGAAATAAAGAAGAAAATGTCTGCATGAATATTTTATACAAAAAATACTTTAGTGCAGCAAACTACTAGATGGGATAGCAGTGAGGATTATAAAGATAAAAAAATCAAAATCATGTAAAGGTGGTTTGAGAAAGAAGGAAGAACTTTATAACAATTATAAAAAATATTATTAAACAGTGTGCATAGGCAGCAAGTTATTTTGATACAAATGTAAATTATTAAAGGTTTAGGGTTTAAGTGTAGAGTTCATTTATTAAAGGTTTAAGTTTCTCTGTTTTTCTAGAATTGAGCACAATGCTGTTCTGAAGTATTAATTGTGTTCTCTATGAGGTGTACAGCTGTGTCTAATGAGACTTCACAAATATTAACAAACGTCAGTCTAAAGGAGCAAATCCTACGTTTAATTGTGGACATCAAACCTCATTTGACCTTCTCAGTCGTCCATTTCAGTTCCTCACAGTCACCTCAGTGTCATTTAGTGAGCCAGCAGTGTGAGGAGTGAAGGACGACTGCTCCGTCTGCACTCGTCTGTCATCTGCTGCCTTAGTGAGGAGGAGTGCGGATTAAAGTGCAGGAATAGGAAACATTAACTTCACAATAAAATGAAGTGCTTAGTTTGATACAAAAGTAAAACAATAAAGGAACATTTCATAGAATTTGACTCTTAAACAAATCCCCACCCGTCTGACCAAAGCTGAACAGAATGTCGGCCATCGTCTGAGCTCAGCTGTGAAGTTTTTACTTGTGAAATCTGAAAGTCTGTGCAAATTATATATTAAAAGATTTTCCAGATATTAGGTAAAATTCAGCACAAAATTTAATTTATATTGAAATAAATAATTCTTACCCATAATAATGGAAACAGCAATAATCATTTTACATTTTACTGAAGTGTTTCTATGAATTGCCAGGAGTCTCCTACATTTACAGTGCTGTTTATTACACATTCAAATAAGAAGACTTATGAAAATAACTATGGTGAAATAAGTAATAATCATAAACAGTGTACACTCTACATGAATAAAGTACAATTTAACAAAAACAGCCTTCTAAAAAACAGCAAATAAGAAATGATTGTATTGTTAAGAAATATGTCAGAGTTTTGTACTGTTAATATGAAAAATGAGCAAAGGAATAATGTACAAATAATTAGAAACATCTAATCTCAGATAATTACATTTTTTATTTTCTTTACCATTTACAGTAAATTGAGCACTGAAGAAGCTGGACTAAATATTTTACAACTCAGGATGATTTTCAGTGCTTTTCTGAACCAGGAATAAAGAAAAGCGTAAAGAATTGGATTAACTCCAAAGTTCACTTCACTGAGCAACACAAAGACATTCCTGATGATACGACTGACTGGGTTATTCATTTCAGTAAAATAATTGTACACATAAAGTGGCAGCCAGCAGATAATAAAAGCCCCCACGACTACTCCTAATGTTTTTGCGGCTTTTCTTTCAGACGGTTTTGATATTTTTCTGTCACTCAACTCCACAGTTTGTCTCTTTTCTATCATACAGTTGATGGCTCTTGAATGGCTTCTTGCAACTACAAATATTCTTATATAGAAAACAATCATCAGTGAATAAGGAATAAAGAAAGTTACAAGTAAAAGAAAAATGGCCATTTCATAATAAGTGGATACTAAACAAGTTCCTTCACAAGTCTCTACATCAATATAACTCAAACATAAAAGTATGAGTGTAATTAAAACTGCAAACAGCCACACTACAGCAATGCTGATCTTTGCAGCAGTTAAAGTTATTTTTGAGCTGTAAAAGAAAGGATGGCAGACAGCAATGTAGCGATCAATGGATATTAACACCACATTATATACAACTACTGTATTAAGAATATTTGCAAGTGCCTGATATAAATAACAATAAATAACTCCAAAGTACCAGCAAGTTTCTATCATGCCAGTCAATGTAAAGGGCACCACAAAGAAACCTGTTAAGAAATCGGCCGCTGCGAGTGAAAGGATCAGAAGATTAGTCGGCGTGTGCAGCTGAACAAAATGAGAAATAGAAATGATGACAAGAAGATTACCAAAGACTGTCGAGAAAAGCAAAAGACATGAGAAAATGTAATAAAGTCCATAAACGTCAGTTTCATAAATCAGTTTGTAACAAGATGTATTACTGTGAGGAAAGCAATGGCCAAGTTTCATTCCATTCCACTCCATGTCTGTCCCCTGACTGAGCCGTCCTGCCTGCACACTGAGATGTTTATACACTGAGGCCCTGCGACTGCCATATTCTCTCTGCTGACGTAATTCACATGAGGCGTCTCTCTGCTGTGTTTGCTTCACAAATTCTCTCAGGATGTTTGTTTGTTCATTTCAGTTCTTACTCACTAATGAGTTCATCAGATCTCAGATGTCTTCATTATATTTGTTTGTCAGGAGCCGCTCAGGTCTGCGGTGGTCTCTCCTCACAGCTCCACAGTGGTCCAGCTGCTGGCTCTCTGCAGTTTCCTTCTTCTCCTCTGTCTGCTGTTTTTGTTTTTTTCTTCTCAGTCACTTTGACTTTCTTTCCTCATCACAGCGAGCAGCACATTAAATCAGCAGGTTCAGATGAGCTGAGGTTGTGCCCAGTGGTGGTCTGACACTCCATGCTGTCCTGTGCTGCTCAGAGCCCCTCTGACTCCTGCATGGAGTGTGCTGGACCACCCTGTGCTCATGAGAGGCCCTCACACACACACACACACACACACACACACACACACACACATACAGTGTACAGTAACAGCTGTGTGTTTTTGTCTTTTCCGGACCCCCACATTAAATTCCTAACAGTATTCCCCCCGTTGCTCTCTGTCAGTCTGACGTTGTGCTGATTGTCTTTGTCTGATTTTCTGGACGTCTTTCTTTTCTTAAATCCTCAAACACCCAACATGCATTTCTCTGTGGCAGTGGCAGCTAAACTCTCAGAATTTCAATGCAGCAGCGCTCACTGATGTGTTTTTTTTATTTTGATGACATTTGCTGTGTCACTGAGTTGTGTCATGTTGTTGTCATTCCCTCTTCATCATCACAGACAGTGAAGTGGTCCTCACACATAAGAGTTCATACGTGACACACCGGTGGTCTGTTAATACAAACTTCATGTGAGGTCCCCTCGTCTCTCCTTGTGTCCCTGAAGCACCTTGTAGTGTCACATGTCACATATTTATGTCATTAGACCGCATAGTGCAATGCATTTTGGGAGACAGCAGGTCATCAGGCTTCATGTTGTAAAGCAGCTCTGCACCCATCGTCACTGTGAATACACAATGGCAGGTCTGAAATGTCAAATTACTGATGAGGAGACAGACTTGGGTGTTATAATGGACTCATTCAGAAGCCATTAAGACGGTTAAGAGAATGTCAGGTTATATAGCGCCCTGATGTGTACAGCAGATTTCCCAACTGTCAGTCCACAGATCAGCATCAGTCAGTCAGTCAGTCATTGTCCAACATGCTACATCCTAACACAGGGTCACTGGGGTCTGCTGCAGCCAATCCCAGCCAACACAGGGGGCAAGGCAGGAACAAATCCTGGGCAGGATGCCAGCCCACCGCAGGGCACACACACACACACCAAGCACACACCTGGGACAATTTAGAATCACCAATGCACCTAACCTGCATGTCTTTGGACTGTAGGAGGAAACCCACAGAGACACAGGGAGAACATGCAAACTCCACGCAGGGAGGACCCGGGAAGTGAACCCAGGTCTCCTTACTGTGAGGCAGCAGCTGTTACCACTGCTCCACCATGCCGCCCCAGATCAGCATCAGTCCATACGTAATTTTTCCTGTACACAAAACAGCAGGTCAGCTCATTATATCCACCCAACCTTTTTTAGGGCGGATGTCGACTTTTGTCGACAGGAGGGGTTGATGGTGACAAAACTCACTGTCACATCACAGGCATTCCCTCTGTGCTTGGAGGAATGCTAGACTCATTGACTCTGCGTGAGTTGTAAAATGTAAACAAATGTAAACAAAGGCAAGATGGCATCGACGTGTCACAAGGGAGATAAGCGAGTGCAGAACAGAAAATACTCGACAGACGATGTTTTGTGCATTATCGCTGAGTCGGACTCTGATTTTTCAGAATCTCATTTTGTTGACAGTGATCAGGCGATCGAGCAAGCGAGTGAGAAGCCGGCATCAGCTGATCGGACACCAGCTGAAGCCACCCCAGCTGATTGGCTGCCAGCTGAGCGCATTCACGTAGCTGATGCACCTACGACAAGGTTCACGTGGGAGGAATACCCAGACATTGATCTGTGGGAGCCAAACTGGCTACCGGACTTCACAAGATGGCATGGCTTGCTGTTGGACACGACAGATCACCAGCCGCTGGACTACTTCATGCTGCTCTCTCCTGATGCTGCTTTTCAGCTACTGTCAGACGAGACAAACAGGTAGGCAGAGAAATGTATTTGAATTGCGGGCTGCGCTTCCACCGCATTCTCATTTTTCAAAGTGGAGACCCACAACAAAAGACGAGATGAAGGCCCTGTGGCCTTACAAATAGAGATGGGACAGAACTGGTGATATAACTTCAGGGAGCATTGGTCCAAACTTGCTTTGTCCCCTGGTGGCTTTGGACAGGTTATGTCGTGTGATGTTAGGGACGTGATGCTGCAGAGTTTTATTCACTTCTGTGATAACCAGAAGCAAAGACCAAGGGGTGAGCCAGGCTATAACCCCATGTATAAAGTTCAGCCCCTGCTTGACATTGTGGAACCAACACAGAAACAATTTGATCAGCCTGGCCGTGATTTGTCTGTGCATGAATCTATGATAAAATACAAGGGACGCCAGTATATGCCAGACAAGCCCACAAAGTATGACATAAAGGATTTTGTACTGGCAGAAGCAAACACTGGTTTCTGCTTCTGAGTTGGTCTCGTCCGTTTATAGGAGATGGACGTCTGAAGCAGAGCTCCGCTAGCAGCAGGCTTTATTTTCCCACGTATTTCATATTATTTAGAGGTATCCTGTATTTAACCCGACCAAAGAACTTCCACCCCCCCCTCGAACTGCCACCTTATCGTGGTGGAGGGGTTTGCGTGTCCCAATGATCCTAGGAGCTCTGTTGTCCGGGGCTTTATGCCCCTGGTAGGGCCACCCAAGGCAAACTGGTCCTAGGTGAGGGATGAGACAAAGTGCGGTTCAATATAACCTCCTATGACGAATAAAAAATTTGGACAGCGTTTTCCCTCGCCTGGACGCGGGTCACCGGGCCCCACTCTGGAGCCAGGCCTGGAAGTGGGGCTTGATGGCGAGCGCCTGGTGGCTGGGCTTGTACCCATGGGGCACGGCCGGGCACAGCCCGAAGAGGCAACGTGGGTCCCCCTTCCCATGGGCTCACCACCTATGGGAGGGGCGAAGGAGGTTGGGTACAGTGTGAGTTGGGTGGTGGCTGAAGGCAGGGACCTTGGCGGTCCGATCCTCGACTACAGAAGCTGGCTCTTGGGATATGGAATGTCACCTCTCTGAAGGGGAAGGAGCCTGAGCTTGTGCACGAGGTTGAGAAGTTCCGGCTAGATATAGTCGGACTCACCTCAACGCACAGCTTGGACTCTGGAACCAATCTCCTTGAGAGGGGCTGGACTCTCTACCACTCTGGAGTTGCCCCCGGTGAGAGGCGCCGAGCTGGTGTGGGCATACTTATTGCCCCCTGACTTGGAGCCTGTACATTGGGGTTTACCCCGGTGGACGAGAGGGTAGCCTCCCTCCGCCTTCGGGTGGGGGGACGGGTCCTAACTGTTGTTTGTGCGTATGCACTGAACAGCAGTTCGGAGTACCCACCCTTTTTGGAGTCCCTGGAGGGGGTGCTAGAGGGCATACCTTCTGGGGACTCCCTCGTACTGCTGGGAGACTTCAATGCTCACGTGGGCAATGACAGTGAGACCTGGAAGGGCGTGATTGGGAGGAATGGCCCCCCCCGATCTGAACCCGAGTGGTGTTTTGTTATTGGACTTCTGTGCTCGTCACGGATTGTCCATAACAAACACCATGTTCAAGCATAGGGGTGTTCATATGTGCACTTGGCACCAGGACACCCTAAGCCTCAGTTCGATGATCGACTTTGTGGTCGTGTCGTTGGACTTGCGGCCACATGTCTTGGACACTCGGGTGAAGAGAGGGGCGGAGCTATCAACTGATCACCACCTGGTGGTGAGTTGGTTCCGATGGTGGGGGTGGATGCCGGTCAGGCCTGGTAGGCCCAAACGTGTTGTGAGGGTCTGCTGGGAACGTCTGGCAGAGCCCCCTGTCAGACGTAGCTTCAACTCCCACCTCCGGCAGAACTTCGACCATGTCCCGAGGGAGGTGGGGGACATTGAGTCCGAAATGGGCCATGTTCCGTGCCTCTATTGTTGAGGCGGCTGACCGGAGCTGTGGCCGTAAGGTAGTCGGTGCCTGTCGTGGCGGCAATCCCCGAACCCGTTAGTGGACACCGGTGGTGAGGGATGCCGTCAAGCTGAAGAAGGAGTCCTACAGGACCCTTTTGTCCTGTGGGACTCTGGAGGCAGCTGATAGGTACCGGCAGGCCAAGCGGAATGCGGCTTGCTGAGGCAAAAACTTGGACATGGGAGGAGTTTGGGGAGGCCATGGAGAACGACTTTCGGACGGCTTCGAGGAGATTCTGGTCCACCGTCTGGCGTCTCAGGAGGGGGAAGCAGTGCAGTGTCAACACTGTGTATGGTGGGGATGGTGCGCTGCTGACCTCGACTCGGGACGTTGTGGAACGGTGGGGGGAGTACTTCGAAGACCTCCTCAATCCCAGTAACATGCCTTCCAATGAGGAAGCAGAGCCTGGGGACCTCGGAGGTGGGCTCCCCCATCTCTGGGGACTGAGGTCACCGAGGTGGTCAAAAAAACTCCTTGGTGGCAGGGCCCCAGGGGGTGGATGAGATATGCCCGGAGTTCCTCAAGGCTCTGGATGTTGTAGGGCTGTCTTGGTTGATACGTCTCTGCAACATCGCATGGACATCAGGGGACAGTGCCTCTGGATTGGCAGACCAGGGGTGGTGGTCCCCCTCTCTAAGAAGGGGGACCAGAGGGTGTGTTCCAACTACAGAGGGATCACACTCCTCAGCCTCCCTGGAAAAGTCTATTCGGGGGTTCTGGAGAGGAATGGTCCATCGGATAGTCGAACCTTGGATTCAGGAGGAACAGTGTGGTTTCGTCCTGGTCGTGGAACAGTGGACCAGCTCTACACCCTTAGCAGGGTCCTGGAGGGTGCATGGGAGATCGCCCAACCAGTGTACATGTGTTTAGTGGACTTGGAAAAGGCGTTTGACCGTGTCCCTGGGGGAATCCTGTGGTGGGTACTCCAAGAGTATGGGATACCGGACCCCCTGATAAGGGCTGTTCAGTCCCTGTACGATCGGTGCCAGAGCTTGGTCCGCAGTAAGTCGAACCCATTTCCAGTGAGAGTTGGACTCTGCCAGGGCTGCCCTTTGTCACCGATTCTGTTTATAACTTTTATGGATAGAATTTCTTGGCGCAGCCAGGGTGTTGAGGGGGTCCGGCTTGGTGGACTCAGGATTGGGTCACTGCTTTTTGCAGATGATGTTGTCCTGTTTGCTTCATCAGGCCGTGATCTTCAGCTCTCTCTGGATCGGTTCGCAGCTGAGTGTGAAGCGGCTGGGATGGGAATCAGCACCTCCAAATCCGAGACCATGGTCCTCAGCCGGAAAAGGGTGGAGTGCCCTCTCAGGGTTGGTAGCGCGATCCTGTCCCAAGTGAAGGAGTTCAAGTATCTCGGGGTCTTGTTCACGAGTGAGGGAAGAATGGAGCGTGAGATCGACAGGCGGATCGGTGCGGCGTCCGCAGTGATGCGGGCTCTGCATCGGTCTGTCGTGGTGAAAAAGGAACTGAGCCGTAAGGCAAAGCTCTCAATTTACCAGTCGATCTATGTTCCTACCCTCACCTATGGTCATGAGCTATGGGTAGTGACCGAAAGAATGAGATCGTGAATACAAGCGGCTGAAATGAGTTTTCTCCGCAGGGTGTCTGGGCTCTCCCTTAAAGATAGGGTGAGAAGTTCAGTCATCCGGGAGGGGCTCAGAGTAGAGCCGCTGCTCCTCCGCATCGAGAGGAGTCAGATGAGGTGTCTCGGGTATCTGATTAGGATGCCTCCTGGACGCCTCCCTGGTGAGGTGTTCCGGGCACGTCCAACCGGGAGGAGGCCCAGGGGAAGACCCAGGACACGCTGGAGGGACTATGTCTCCCGGCTGGCCTGGGAACGCCTCGAGATTCTCCCGGAAGAGCTAGAAGAAGTGGCCGGGGAGAGGGAAGTCTGGGCAAGCTGCTGCCCCCCGCGACCCAACCTCGGATAAGCGGAAGAGGATGGATGGATGGATGGATGGATGAAGAACTTCCACTACAAAATACAAGCATGAGTAACAATAAGAAAAGTCAGAAAGAACCGGAAAAGAAACGTAAAGCCGCTTCTAAGTCTGGACAGACATCCGGCCCGAGTGCAAGGTATGGCCTCTCGGAGCCTGACCTGGAACAGGCAGACGAATGCACAGATCTCCTGGGACCCCGCTCCATTGTATCGTCTCCAGCCGAGAGTGAAAATGGGAGTGAAGGTGCTAGTGATGCAGGTCGCACTGGATTGCCGATTTCTGAGGATCATTCTAGACTAGAAAAGGCCCTGCAGGATGTGCTCTCATCTACTCATCGCGAGCCCGCAGCACCTGCTGTAACAGGAGCTGCATTTCCACTCGCAGAGCACGAAATCTGAAGCGATCTGTCCGAACTGAA
The DNA here is from genome assembly GCF_900747795.2 of Erpetoichthys calabaricus. Classification (NCBI taxonomy): domain Eukaryota; kingdom Metazoa; phylum Chordata; class Cladistia; order Polypteriformes; family Polypteridae; genus Erpetoichthys; species Erpetoichthys calabaricus. Next base: position 315,392,125 of record NC_041396.2, on the reverse strand, counting down.
AACTGAACTGAAAGAGATGATTGCTACACTGGCTACCACCATGGCTACGGCCATAAATGAGCTTAAGAAAGATAACAAGAATGAGCTTAAGAATCTATTTTAACATTTTGACGTGAACTTTAAATGCATGTTGGAGAAATTAGAGGAACACATCGAAGAAAATAGATCCAAACTGAAAAAGCTTGCCGACCAGATTAATGACTTTACAGATCAGCTGGATGACGTTAGGCAGGCATTCATGGCTCGAGTTGAAACAGTGGAACAATTGTCATCTAATGCCAATGAAAAAGCCACAGCTGCGAATTCCGAATGCAAAAAAAGTTGGACTTTGACATTAAAAAGTTGCTACGGAAAGCCGATATCAAATACAGCCTCTTGTATCCCGCCAAACTGAAAGTGGAAGTTCAAGATCAATATTATATTTTATCAAGCAAGGAAGAAGCCGAAAAGAAATTAAAGAAGCTGTTTCCGACACTCTTTGAAAGTTAATAAGGAGCCATATTCTATCAAGGCATGGGAAGGACTTATCATCTGCTCTCGGATCCATATTTAACCCTTTAACCTGCCAACTCCCTAAATATGCCCCATGCCAGGAGAAATCTGAACAATTTTCTTTTTTTTACTTTACATTTATTCAAGCAGTATTTACCTGCTGAAATACCTGCTGAAATGTTTCAAATAAATGGTCAATCAAAGGACGTAGCTTGAACAAGCGGTCACGGTTTGGATCTTTCTTATCTGGCTCAGATAACGGGCAGCAGTCCAGTTGAGATGCTGGGGATATACCCACTCATCGCCATCGTCCGATGCGTCGTCATTCACAGTATCATGCAGCGCATGTTGCTGATCATCATTGTCGCTAAAATCTTCTTCAGAACTGCTACAATCATGATCAGAATTATTGTCCAAAATCACCTGCAAAACCTCACTTGAAGTCAGTTTACGTTTTGCCATATTCACAGCTTTCACTTTCGAATCACATCACGTGAGCGGCCAATACAACCACAGAGTCGTCGAAATACAACGTAGTAATAATACCCACGGCAAACTGTCAGTTATACTACGCGCCGGGCATTCACATAACCATAGGAAAATGTGCCGGATAATTCCAGGCAGTAAGGCGTCAGCAATAACGCTACGATGCCGTATATATCCGGCAGAGGGCAGTTAAGGGGTTAAATAGACTGGTATTATAATTATACATCCTTTTCTTTATCTGGACATTATATGTTTATGTTTTAATTAGAGTTATAGACGTGAGTGTGGATGTGTGGAAGTAATTAAAGTAGGATTTGTTTTTTTCTTAACTACCTTAAAGTAGACTGTTTAACATCATACTCTGGGTTTATTGCTATTTCTAGTATTTCATTACTATTACATTATACTATTACACTAGGAATTACCATGTCTATCCTAGACTACTTTTTAAAATGATTCACAGGGTTCATTCTTTTTTTTTATCTTAATATCTTAAAATTGCTGAAGATTATTTTAAGCTTAAAGACTGTTAATGATTATATTTTTGGCAGATAGTATTTAGAATTCAGCTGCAATAGATATCTCTGTTTTAATTCTCTAACACCGCTGTGGGGTGGGGTTTGTTTTGTTTTGGACGTGCTCTGTCTCTTCGTATGTCAGAGGACCGGGACATCGCGAAGTGGGATCAAGCCTCATGTGGGGAGGCAAAATGGGGGGGTGGGGGGATAAAGGGGGGAGAGAAGGAGAGCAGGCTATGTCTAATCTATTCTTCTAATCCCTATAACTATAAGTATCAATGCAACAATAGTTTAAAATGCAATGACTCATGGGGAATCTTGAAACTAAGATTAAAGCTGCCTCACTACCAGTTAAGACTATAAAATGACATTAAAAACTTAGAATCAATGTCTCCATGATGGGACAGTTAACTATGTGAGCTGGAATGTTAAAGGCCTGAATCATGAATTAAAGAGAAAGAAAGTATGCTCTCACCTAACAGGCTTAAACGCTAAATAGTATTTTTACAGGAGACCCACTTACTAAGCAAGGATCAGTTCAGACTACAAAAAGACTGGACTGGCCAAATGTTCCATTCTAGCTTTATAAAGAAAACTAGAGGGGTGGGAATTGTCATACACAGAACAGTTCCATTTGTAGCATCAGAGGTAGTATCGGACCCTGAAGGGAGATATGTGATGGTCATGGGCAATTTATATAACAGTAAAATGATTTTGATAAATGTTTATGCACCCAATGTCGATGATAAGGAATTCATGCAAAATCTATTTACATCCATTCCCAATGTGAACACTCATAAAATTTCAATGGCTGGGGACTTTAATTGTGTTCTAAATCCACTCTTAGATAGGACTCCTGTGACAGGGGAGACAACATCTAATACTGCAAAGACAATTACACAGTTTTTGAATGATCACAACTTATCAGACCCCTGGAGGTTTCTTAACCCAAACTCAAGAACATATTTGTTCTACTCAGCAGTGCATTATAGCTACTCAAGAATTGATTATTTTTTTATAGATAATAATTTCTTGTCTACAATTAAATCATGCAAATATGACACAATTGTTATCTCCGACCATGCACCTCTAGTCTTGGAGCTAAAATCATTAAGCCCCTCACACTCACCTCGCAGATGGCGCCTTAACCCTCTTCTACTGGCAGACGAGAACTGCACAGCATTTATATCCAAACAAATCAGCTTCTTCCTAGAGACAAACACACTGTCAGAGGTTTCCGCAGGAACACTCTGGGAAACTCTAAAGGCCTTCTTAAGAGGACAGATTATTTCATTTCTTTCCCACAGAAATAAATTAGAAACCAAAAAAGTGTCAGAGCTAAGAAATGAAATTACTAGAATAGATGAAGAACAAGCCAGGCATCCAAATGAAGTTCTCCACAGGAAAAGGCAGGCCCTGCATACAGAACTTAACATCTTAACAACTAAAGAAACTGAACAACTTATTTATAAGTCTAGACAGCATTACTATGAAAACGGAGAAAAAGCTAATAAGCTTTTAGCTCAACAAATTCACAAACAAGAAGTTCGCAATGCAATCCCAGTAATCACCAACACGAACGGAGAAGAAATTATATAAAAATATAATGCACGCATTTAGAGATTATTATAAATCCTTATATTCTACTGAGCTCAAAGAAGACAACGCACAATCTAATGCATTTCTGGATACATTACAGACACCACAAATAGATGCTTTAAGTGCTGAGGAACTGGATAAACCTCTAACGCTAACAGAATTACTAGATGCTATAAAGTCACTACAAAGCGCCGTCTGTATGGAAAAAATTAAGCAAGACTTGCATAGATGGTCAACCCTTCATCTCACTCTAGCTGGAAGAATTAACATTATTGAATATCCTCCCTAAGCTTCTCTTTTAATTTTAAAACATTCCAATATATATCAATAAATCGTTTTTTAAACAGTTAGATTCAACAATAACCTCATTCATTTGGAACTCAAAACACCCACGTATCCGAAGAGCGACCCTACAAAGACCTCAGGCAGAAGGTGGCATGGCTTTACCTAATTTTCAGTTCTATTACTGGGCAGCAAACATACAAGCCATAAAAACCTGGACACAAATAAATGAACATACACAGGCTTGGTCCGCAATATAAATAAAATCCTGTAGTACTTCTTTATACTCCCTGCTCTGCGCTCCAATAATTGCAAGTTATCGCAAATATACTAATAACCCAATTGTGCTTTACTCACTCAGAATATGGAACCAAATTAGAAAGCATTTTAAGATGGAAAATCTTTTATCAGTGGCACCTCTGCAAGAGAACCACCTCTTTCAACCCTCGCAAACATATCCAGTTTTTAATACCTGGAAAGTTTTGGGATTAAAATGCTCAGAGATCTTTATATAGACAACATATTTACATCTTTTGAACAATTACACTCAAAATTCAGCCTCCCAGCTACACATTTCTTTCACTATCTTCAAATTAGAAATTCTGTTAAACAGAAATTGCCCGATTTTCCTCACCTCGCACCCTCCACAATGCTGGAAAAAATACTGCTCAATTTTGAGGAATTAAACACCATTTCCGCATTATATAAAATCCTATTAGAGTCCCTACCTTTCAAAGATCCAAGAGGACATTGGGAAGAAGATCTGTTAATCAATACATCAGAAAAGGAGTGGAAGGTAGCAAAGCAGAGAATTCACTCGAGTTCCATATGCGCAAAGCATAGAATTATTCAACTAAAAATTATATATCGAGCTCATCTGTCTCGCTTAAAACTGTCCAAAATGTTTCCAGGGCAGGATCCAACCTGTGAACGCTGCAACCAAGCTCCTGCCTCACTGGGTCACATGTTTTGGGTCCTGCACCAAATTAACATCATTTTGGACCAAAATTTTTAAGTGCCTTTCAGACAGCCTTGGGGTCACAATCCCTCCTAACCCATTAAACAGCTGTGTTCGGTGTTCTTCCAGACGGACTTGAAGTGGAGAAGGACAAGCAAACGGTGATTGCATTCACTACACTTTTGGCACGCAGACTTATTTTGTTAAATTGGAAGAATCCTAACTCTCCTCTGATAAGTCAGTGGGAAACCGATGTTTTCTATTATTTGAAATTGGAAAAAATCAAATTCTCAGTTAGAGGATCTGTACAGAATTTTTTCAAAACCTGGCAGGATCTAATCAATATTATTTTAGAATAAGAGGAATAACTATTACCGCATTTAATTCCCTTCTCCATCTCTTATTTACATAGATATTTATTTCTCCCTTTCTTTTATTTATTGTTGCCTTATTAAAAAGCCCTAAGCAATTCTCCTTTGGCTAAGCTCTCCTTCTCAGGGGTGGGGTTTGATTTGTCTTCAATTTTGTTTGGTTATAAATTGATCTATTTGTATGGAATGATTACAATGAAAATTAATAAAATAAAAATATAAAAAAAAAAGAAGTAAACACTGGTTTCTGTCTGAAAGTCATCACATATACAGGAAAGTATTCCTTTCAAAGAGAGAACTGTCCCTTGACAAGTCAGGTTGTGCTGGAGCTGCTTCAGGGCTATGAACATCTGGGTCATGTTCTGTACATTTGGACAATTTTTATACATCAGCAGAATTGTTCATGGAGCTACAGAGCAGAGGAATTGGAGCTTGTGGCACAGTGAGGGTGAACAGGAGACACAGGCCTTCACAGTCTGAAGAGGAAAAGAGGTGACAATACGGTTTTCATGAGGGTGGATAACTTGGTGGCAGTGGCATGGCACGATGTCAAACAGGTGACTTGTCTCTCTACAGTACTGGACCCCATTCCCACCACACTACTTAAATCCTGCCTTCATGCCATAACCCCGACTGTTACAACAATAATAAACTCATCCCTTGACACTGGCTCTGTGCCACTCACTTTTAAAATTGCTTCTGTAACCCCCATGTTAAAAAAGTCTGGTCTTGATGCTGACAATCTTAACAATTTCCGGCCTATTTCCCACTTACCTTTCCTGTCAAAAGTTCTTGAGCGTGTTGTAGCTTCCCAGCTCACCAAATACCTAACCTCTAATAATTTGATGTTACCCTTTCAGTCTGGTTTCAGGGCGCGGCACAGCTGTGAAACTGCTCTGCTACGGGTAACCAATGATTTGCTTATGGCAGCAGACTCTGGACAAACCAGCATATTAATTCTGTTAGACCTCAGTGCAGCATTTGACACTCAGGTCAGACATGACGTCCTACTGTCCAGAATGGAGAACATGCTGGGTATCTCTGGCACTGCCCTCCAGTGGTTCAAGTCCTATCTGACTGATGAGAGTTTGTTAGTCTTGGCAACAGCAGATCCAGCTCAGCGTCAGTCACACAAGGAGCTCCTCAGGTCTCTGTCCTCGGTCCTCTGCTTTTCTGTATTTATATGCTTCCCCTTGGCCATATTATCCGTAGCTATGGATTGGGTTATCATTTTTATGCAGATGATACCCAGCTCTACTTCAATGTTAAAAGTGGAACTTCATCAGAGCTTTCTCAGCTCACAACCTGCCTTAGTGAAATTAAAACCTGGATGGAGCAGAACTCTTTAAAATTAAATTGCATTAAAACTGACCTCCTGCAAATTGGGACTAAAGTGTAACTTAATAAAATGAGCTCCTTCCCAGTCTATCTTGGCGGTGATCTCATCAGACCTGCCTCTACTGTAAAAAATCTTGGTGTCATTTTTGATTCCTCCTTCTCTTATTCCAGCCACATAAATCACATTAAGAAACTTTCTTACTTTCACCTCCGTCACATATCCCGTGTTCGCTCCTTCCTCTTCTTCTCTAATGCTGAGAAACGTGTCCATGCTTTTATCATATCCCACATCGATTATTGTAATTCCCTACTGGCAGGTTCCCCTTCTAATCTTATATCACAGCTCCAGCTTATTCAAAACTCAGCTGCAAGAGTCCTTACACGAACCAGCAGCAGCGAGCACATCACACCATCCTGCTCCGTCTCCACTGGCTCCCTGTGTCTTACAGAATCGAATATAAAATCCTACTAATAACCTACAAAGCCTTAAATAACCTCGCACCAAACTACATCAGTGACCTTCTCCATCACTCTGTGCCTGTCCGTCCATTAAGGTCCTCTGATTCTGGTAATCTTGTTGTACCCCACACTAATCTACACTCCATGGGTGACAGCAGGGCCTTCAGCTGTATAGCGCCCAGACTCTGGAGTGACCTACCGAAATTAATCAGGTCAGCTGACTCCATGAATTCTTTTAAAAAACAACTCAAAACTCATCTGTTCAGTTTGTCTTTTAGCTCTACTTGACTTTATTACCCTTCTCTCAGTTTACTTCTCTGTCAAGATGCTCATGTAACCTGTGTGTGTGTGCGAGACCATCAATTATGTTGTCTGTTTCTTTTCAGAATTTACTGTCTTAATCTTCTTTATTTATTTATCTGGTTTGTACAATGCTATATACTGTATACGCTGCTGTTCTTTATTATATTCTGTAAGTGCCTTGAGCATGGGAAAGGTGCTATATAAATAAAATGTATTATTATTATTATTATTATTATTATTACAGTACACACTGACAATATATGTGAGAAAGTGCAGCAACAGACAATTGAAAAGGAGCCACCACAGCAACACGTATTGTCAGCAGTGCAGTGTGGCAATGACTGAAATTGGCTGCTTTGAGCGAAATCAGACTTGGCAGGACTTTGCTGTGTAACATGTATGTGATATGTGTGTGAAATCATAGAGCATGCAGGCTCATACAACATACAAGACAGTAACATTTCTCAGAAGTAAATATTTTTTGTTGCTTTGATATGTTAAACAATTGCTTTGTGCTCTTTTTTAAAAAAAGTTAGTTTTTGGAAAAATATTCAGCCCTGGGAGAAAAAAAAAACAAAAAAAACTTAGCCATAAAAGAGTTGATTAAAGTTTCTGTGTGTTCTTTTTATCCAGTTGCTTTTTCTCTGCCTTTCCAACAGATGGCACTTCGTAACCCTTTTTAGTGGTAAAATGCATTGCATTTGACATTGTAATAGATGGCATATAACAAACATTAGTAACACTGCTTGTACAAATCCTGTACTAAATGGCGTATCACAGAGACATAGCAATGGGGCAGACACACAGCACTGCAAACATTAACAGATAGATCCAGCAGAGAGTAACTGCCAGACGGACAGAAATCAGTTTATCCACCTTAATAAAAGGACAAAGTCTGTGTGTCTGTGTGTCCATCTTGTTGCCATGTCTCTATCATTCCAACATATGGTGCTTCACAAGCATGTGTAGTAATTCAATTCATCACATTTGTCATTCCAACAGATGGTTGTACCAAATGGCATATAACAGAGACATATGGAGTGTCTGTCTGTATTTCTGTGTATCTCTGAGTCTGTCAGGTTGCTCTATTTCTGTTATAAGACATTTGGTATGGGATTCATAAACGTAGTGCTAATGATTGTGATGTACCATCTGTTGAAATGATAAATGCAGTGAACCTTCTTGCTACCTGAATTACAAAACACATTCCAATAGATGGTGTACTGCCAATGTTAACACCTAATATGTCAAACAGAGAGTTACTGGTAGATGGACAGAAACTGACAGCTGTATCTCCAAAGCAATAAGCTTCCATTAGGGAAAAGGATCAAATGCATAAACGTATGATGAGACAACGTGAAAAACCCGAAGCTAAGGAAGTCAGGGGCAAAAGAAATCAAGATGTGATGCACCAGACCAGGGATGATGAATTGTCTGAGGATATAAATGTGCAAATTATTAAGGACGTCTGTGCACACACAATACTCAGGCAGTAGAAACCCCAGAGGAACATGGAGAGTGAAATCATAAGAATACCACGGCCATTGTAGCAGTGCAGGCCCAGGAGACACCAAAAACAACCAGAGCCAAACTACAGTGTGATGTTCAGCATCAGAGGGTGTGAAGTCAAAGGGACAGGGGAGCCCCAAATCTTATTACAACTCACGAGATGGATCAGTCATAGAGGATGGCAAGAGTGAGGGACCATGTCAACGATGACTGGTTATGGAGCAGGTCCTTAGAAGAGTCTGAACTCTTTGGGATGAGCTGCAGCTGCTTTGACTGTTTGCCTTCATTTGTGTCTTTGATGCACCAATTAACTCAGAAGAACTGTTTGTGAAATACGGGAGAAGGTTGTGTCAGATGGTTGCTCGACTCTATCAAGGACACACAGATGGCTGTGCTTTGTGTGTAAACTGAGTGTTGCTTGGCACAGAGAGAACTCTAATGCACCATGGAAAACAATTATTTATGCTCAAATAAATACTACATAGGTACACATTTATTCCTTTTGATAGTCACATCACAAGTTGTTCAGGCTTTCTTTCATATCTCAAATGGCTGCTGGGTTGTTGTAGAGCACAATGGCTCCTGCTGCTTCATACACAGAAAGCATTCAGTTATCTTGTAAGACATTTAAAATCTAACAACACAATACAGAGGTGTGCGCTCATTCATGTGTTTTGATATTTTATATCTTTGTCATGACTGCTTTAGTGAGGATTTGAACACAAGTAACTTTAAGTGATCATTAACAAAGACCTGGGGGGTATTTTCCGTACGTCGCTTAAATCATCCGAGATCAGATGCCTCATCTTGGATGAGTTAATGCCAGTGAAACTCATCCAGATAAGTCGGTTTTTTAAACGCAGCTGTGTGGTAGATTAGTCTAGCTGGATCTAATCATACAAGATGAATGCGCGCGCCCGTGTTGAGTGAAAAGCCCATATATATTGAGTCTAGAAAACATGATCAGCAAGTCTTTGATAGGCTGCAACAAAATGACGAAAGAACGGGCGCATTTTTTTTTTTACACAAGCGGAGCAAGACCTTTCATTCAAAGGACATGAAGAATTTCAAGATTTAATATGCACAAGGGGTAACACTGCAAAAGCAGCCCAAACCAGAAAAGACAGCTGGCAAAAAGTGGCCGACAAATTAAATGCGTGTGCATTGTACTTACTGAATGCAGCGTTTCATTTCCTATGTGTCAGATTAATTATTATTTAATATGTCATAATTCCAGATCATACGTGAGTACAAGGAGAACACGGGAACAGGTTAAAGTGAAGTACAACAATATACTTCAAACTGGTAAATATTGGTATATAACTATTTAAAGAATTGATGACATAAAGAATCATATATAACGTAAAGAACATTAATTTTAAAGCTAATAAGAAGGCAGACAAGCAAAAAACAGGTGGAGGTCCTCGCAGTCCAGACCTAACACCTGCAGAAGAGTTGGCTCTCCAGCAAAATGCCCATCGCCCTGTTTCTGAGGGCATTCCACAGGGAAGCTCCTCCTCAGAACCAGTGGCAGGATGCAGTGGTCACTTCATTTCAGGTAAAGGATGGTCATTGCATATATTTGTCCTCAATGTGTGCCATAGGTATGTTCCATATAGCCCTCTTTTTTGTTGGGTCAGTTGCAGGGAATGTCATATCCCTTGAACCTGTGTCTGACCAACGAGATATTGACGAAGGTCAAATATTTGATGAAGACACTTTGTCTGATTATTCATCAGGAGGAGAGGTACATTTTCCAAATAATGTTTGATCAAACTCCACTGTGATCAGTCCCATGTGCCCCAATCACATTTGGAAACCCTGGGTAATGAGAATGTTAGGCTGATTGTGAGATTCTTTATGGAATACCTGCAATGGCATGAAACGCCTCTTTTATTGTCTGCACACGCAGGTGTCCAGGAAACACAATGAAAACCCGAAGGAAATGTTTCAGAGCCAAACAGACTTTACGAATTGCCTGGCAAACTGCACTTTTCGATAGATGTTCCGCATCGCCTACAGTATATAAAAAAGTCCCGCTTGTAAAAAACTTCAAAGCAATGCATACTGTCTGTGTGGTTGTGAGAGCCCGTATTCGCCGAGTTTGACTTCGAATATAAGGTGCTAATAAATTTTTGAGGTACAATATTCCCCCTCGGCTAAAGCGGTATCTTTTGAAAAGAATTTCCTCCAGGAGCAATAAAGGATCTTGCCGATCGCGCAAAACCCTCTCTAAATGAAATTCTCTTCGTATAATTTGAGCACCAATATCAATTGGTCACTCATTCATGAACGGCGAAGCCATGGCTGGATGACTTCCACGCACCGTCACTGATTACGTGTGTAAACTAATCCTTGTTTACGTAGAACAAACCTGCTCCGAACAGGTTTGAGGATTAGGATGTGTTGCTATGACAACACTTCCAGCAAGAGTTTCGAAAAACCGACAGATCCAGGATCAGGCCAAATTGTCAACAATTACATCCGGCTAAACGAGTAATCCACGTACGAAAAATACCCCCCTGTTGCTTGATAGCCATGTGTTTAGATAAACCTCAGCATGTTGATTTCAAACATGTGAAAGTTCTTTGTGTCAAGTCGTGTCACTAATCCCAGACAATGCTGTGACTGTCCACTCAGGTCCTAAATTTGATTCAGCTCATCGTATTTCCTGATTGTGATGTCTGTTCAGGTGAAATGCCATTATATAAATACACACAGCTGAAGTCATTGTGTGTTAAATTCCTTGACTTTGCTCTCTGGTGTCAGTTCTCATCTCAGGGTTCTCCAGTTTTATTTTATTTGTTCCCGTGACGTCTCTTCTTTTCCCCTAACCAGAGGCTGACAAGCTGTGGTTTACACCGTCTGTTCCACTGATGAAGTTGTTGAAGTGTCTCCCTACCCAGAATTCTCTTTATTGGCCGAGTGCACTAATGTGGTGAGGAATTTGTCTTTGTAGTGTTGTTGCAAAAATCAAACATTAAAAGATCTAATATGACAGAGTGTAAAGTGATCTTATTATGTTTTATGTCACATTATTTCAATTGTTCACAGTATTATACACAATTTTATTTTTTATGTTATTATTGCTGTATAATTTAACTGTAAGTGTGCTTTCCAAGGAGCAAAGACCTGACACTTGATATCCGTGTGTTTAGATAAACCTCAGCATGTTGATTTCAAACACGTGAAAGTTCTTTGTGTCAAGTCGTGTCACTAATCCCAGACAATGCTGTGACTGTCCACTCAGATCCTAAATTTGATTCAGCTCATCGTATTTCCTGATTGTGATGTCTGTTCAGGTGAAATGCCATTATATAAACACACACAGCTGAAGTCATTTTGTGTTAAATTCCTTGACTTTGATCTCTGGTGTCAGTTCTCGTCTCAGGTTTCTCCTTTTTGCACTGAGTTTTATTTTATTTATTCCCTTGACGTCTCTTCCTTTCCCCTAACCACAGGCTGTCGAGTTGCAGGTTACACAATCCATTACACTGATGAAGTTGTTGAAGTGTCTCCCTTCCCAGAATTCTATTTATTGGCCTGGTGCACTAATGTGGTGAGGAGTTTGTCTTTGTAGTGTTGTTGCAACAATCAAGGAGAGAACAAAACATAAAAAGATCAAATATGACAGAGTGTAAAGTGATCTTATTATGTTTTATATCACATTATTTCAATTTTTTATGTCATTATTGCTGTATGTTTTAACTGTAAGCGCACTTTCCATGGAGCAGCTCGTGTACACATAGAAGGAGGATGTGCTGCTACAGACAGAGGGCCGTTTCACACTGAGGGGATTTTTTCCAGACCATTAGGAATTAGAAGGTCAAATCTTTAAAACATTTTTTGGACTTCCCACATGTGTAAAAGTGAAACTCCTGAACCATTGGTTATCTTTGTGCATGCTCGCCTCATAGACGTGTACTGATACGGTCTGTGAAAATGACGTTAGACAGAGAGGGGCTAGAAGTGTTCAACTTGGCCCTCACAATCTTTAAAAAGTCATCATCTGCTGAATTGAAGTGAAGACCCAGGAAAGAAGAGAAGCAGAACAATCACAGCCACACAGCCATTAAGAGACTGAAATGCCTCACACATTTAGCTGTGTCGGTGTTGTATCATCTGTGACAGCTCCACAGATAGCCAGTTTGTATCTCTGATTTGCACATCCAATTACCTTTGTATTTGTTTTCACTTTTTTGGGCACATTTAAGAATGTTAGGTGCTGAGGAACTGGATAAACCTCTAACGCTAACAGAATTACTAGACGCTATAAAGTCACTACAAAGCGGGAAATCATCAGAACCTGATGGTTACCCCGTAGAATTTTATAAGAAATTCTCCACTCAGCTAGCTCCCCTGTTATTGGCAACATTTACAGAAGCTAGAGACAACCAAATACTACCTCAAACATTTCGACAAGCATTAATCACCGTCTTTCCTAAACAAAATAAGGACTTGTTACAATGTGCATCATACAGACCAATTTCACTCCTGAATAATGATGTTAAGATACTCTCAAAAATCCTAGCTAGAAGGATGGAGAAAGTGCTGACCTCGGTAATATCACAAGATCAAACTGGATTTATTAAAGGCCGACACCTATCTTCAAGTCTCCGACGCTTGTTTAATGTTATATATTCACCAGAAAAATCAAACACCCCAGAGATATTACTTTTATTAGACGCAGAAAAAGTATTTGATATGATTGAATGGAATTACCTTTTCAATGCATTGGAGAAATTTGGGTTTGGCCCGAATATCTGTGCATGGATCAAACTACTGTATACTAATCCAGAAGCTTCAGTTTGTATTAATAACATTTGCTCAGACTACTTTAAACTAGAACGTGGTACCAGACAAGGGTGTCCCTTGTCGCCACTGTTGTTTGCAATCGCTATTGAACCACTGGCGGTTCACTGCCGAAATTCTTATCAGATAAAGGGGATTGTCAGAGAAGGACTGGAACAGAAAATTTCTCTATATGCAGATGATATGGTCTTATATATATCAGACCCAGAAAACACTGTCCCTGCTGTTTTAACAGCACTAACAGAATTTCAAAAGATATCTGGTCTTAGAATTAATCTGAATAAAAGTATACTCTTTTCAGTGAATTCAAAAGCATATAATATTAGATTAGACACCCTACCTTTTACCATAGCAGATCAGTTTAAATACCTAGGGGTAAATATCACAAGTAAACATAAAGCTCTTTATCAACAAAATTTTGGCGTCTGTATGGAAAAAATTAAGCAAGACTTGCATAGATGGTCAACCCTTCATCTCACTCTAGCCGGAAGAATTAACATTGTTAAGATGAATATCCTTCCTAAACTTCTCTTTTTATTTCAAAACATTCCAATATATATCAATAAATCGTTTTGTAAACAGTTAGATTCAACAATAACCTCATTCGTTTGGAACTCAAAACACCCACGTATCCGAAGAGCGACCCTACAAAGACCTCAGGCAGAAGGTGGCATGGCTTTAACCTAATTTTCAGTTTTATTACTAGGCAGCAAACATACAAGCCATAAAAAACCTGGACACAAATAAAATGAACATACACAGGCTTGGTTCGCAATAGAAATAAAATCCTGTAGTACTTCTTTATATTCCCTGCTCTGCTCTCCAATAAATGAAAGTTATCGCAAATATACTAATAACCCAATTGTGCTTTACTCACTCAGAATATGGGACCAAATTAGAAAGCATTTTAAGATGGAAAATCTTTTATCAGTGGCACCTCTGCAAGAGAACCACCTCTTTCAACCTTCGCAAGTATATCCAGTTTTTAATACCTGGAAAAGTTTTGGGATTAAAATGCTCAGAGATCTTTATATAGACGACATATTTACATCTTTTGAACAATTACATTCAAAATTCAACCTCCCAGCTACGCATTTCTTTTACTATCTTCAAATTAGAAATTTTGTTAAACAGAAATTGCCCGATTTCCCCCACCTTGCACCCTCCACAATGCTGGAAAAAATACTGCTCAATTTCGAGGAAATAAACACTATTTCCGCAATATATAAAATCTTATTAGAGTCCCTACCTTTCAAAGATCCAAGAGGACATTGGAAGAAGATCTCTTAATCAATATATCAGAAAAGGAGTGGAAGGTAGCAAAGCAGAGAATTCACTCGAGTTCATATGCGCAAAGCATAGAATTATTCAACTAAAAATTATATATCGAGCTCATCTGTCTCGCTTAAAACTGTCCAAAATGTTTCCAGGGCAGGATCCAACCTGTGAACGCTGCAACCAAGCTCCTGCCTCACTGGGTCACATGTTTTGGGCCTGCACCAAACTAACATCATTTTGGACAAAAATTTTTAAGTGCCTCTCAGACAGCCTTAGTATACAATCCCTCCTAACCCATTAACAGCTGTGTTTGGTGTTCTTCCAGATGGACTTGAAGTGGAGAAGGACAAGCAAACTGTGATTGCATTCACTACACTTTTGGCACGCAGACTTATTTTGTTAAATTAGAAGAATCCTAATTCTCCTCTTATAAGTCAGTGGGAAACCGATGTTTTATATTATTTGAAATTGGAAAAAATCAAATTCTCAGTTAGAGGATCTGTACAACATTTTTTCAAAACCTGGCAGGATTTAATCAATATTATTTTAGAATAAGACAAATAACTATTATTGCATTTAACTCCCTTCTCCATCTCTTATTTACATATATATTTACTTCTCCCTTTCTTTTGTTTAATGTTGCCTTATTAAAAAGCCTTAAGCAATTTTCCTTTAGCTAAGCTCTCCTTCTCAGGGGTGGGGTTTGATTTGTCTTTAATTTGTTGGGTTATAAATTGATCTGTTTGTATGGAATGATTACAATGAAAATTAATAAAATAAAAATATAAAAAAAAAAGATTCCCCTTGGGATAAATAAATTTAATCTAATATAAAATATACAGGATTCATATATAGAGAATGTTTTTAAGATTATGTCTGAAATTTGATTAAACATACATTTTCCTTAATACAGAATGTGGTGGACGGCTGGGGCTCATGCCCAGTCGGGACACCTAGAGGATGGAAGGACCGGGAGAGGAGCAGCACCTCCCCTGGGACACGAGAAGGCAGCCACCCTGGTGGGTGTTGGGGGCACATGGGGCACATGGACATTGGCTAAGCCCTGGACTGCAGCATTTCCATCACATCAGGAAGTGCTGCAGGACGGTCATCAGGGAGCACCTGGAGCACATCTGGGTGATTATAAAAGGAGCCGCGTCGCTCCATTCGGGAAGGAGGAGTGAGGGCAGCAAAGATAAAGAAAAGACTGTGAGCAATAGTGCTGGTGGGTTGTACACTGTGTGTGAGGAGCAACGGACTGTGTAGTGAAGACTTTGGACTTCTGTGTGTCCTGGTGTCTGTCTGTAGTCGGGCTGGTCTTCCACAAGAGTAACAAACATATTTGTAAATACACTGTGTGTATGTAGACATGCAAAATACTGTGTGTTCAGTTTGTGTTTCCTAAAGATCATGTGTGGCTTTTGTGTTTCCTCTGAAAAATGAGCCACAGGCTTCCCAAAGAATCCAATTTATTGGTATCGGCATGTTTAGGATGTGATGTACTCCATGCTAAAAAATCTCATGCATCATCTAACTGGTTATGTTGTGTTTTTCCCTTGTATGCTGCCTGTTTTATCATGGAAGGGTTTTGGGGTGACCCTTTCCAACAGCATGAGATATCTTTATTCCCATACCAGATTCTTTGTTACATAGACCCTCACACGTGTCCCCCACCTCTAGTTCTCTTATTCTTGCACTCACCTGGCCTGGAAGGAGACACAGACGGCAGCCACTCACTTGACCGTGGACTATGGATTCCGACTTCACTCTGGACTGACTGCTACTGTGCTACACTTCACCTATTAGAAGACGTCTCCTCTGTTCTCTGTAACCCCAAATGGCAAAACTGAGCAAATAGTAATGCAAGCAAGTGGAGCAGGCAATAAACCTTTATGCAGTAATTATAGAGTTTAACTCTTTTAGGGCAGATGTCGACTTTTGTCGACAGGAGGGGTTGAAGGCGAATGTCGACAAAAGTCGACATCCAGGGATAGGGGGCGACAATCAGCTGTTAATGGCGACAAATCTCACTGTCACGTCACAGGCATTCCCTCTGTGCTTGGAGGAATGCTAGACTCGTTGACTCGGCAACTAAACCTTGCGTGTGCGTGAGTTGTGAAATGTAAACAATGGCAAGATGGCATCGACATGTGAAAAGGGAGCGAAGCAAGTGCAGAAAAGAAAACACTCGGCAGACGATGTTTTGCGCATTATCGCGGAGTCGGACTCTTGATTTTTCAGAATCGGATTTTATTGGCAGTAATCAGGAGATCGAGCAAGAGAGTGAGAAGCAGGCATCAGCTGATCAGACACCAGCCGATGCCGCGCCAACGGAACTGCTGCCAGTTGAGTGCCTTCGCGCAGCCGATGCATCTACGGCAAGGTTCACATGGGATAAATACACAGACATTGATCCGTTGAGAGCCGATCTGGCTACCGGAGTTTACAAGACGGCATGGCTTGCTGTTGGACACGACAGATCACCAGCTGCTGTACTTCAGGCTGCTCTCTCCTGATGCTGCTTTTCAGCTACTGTCAGACGAGACAAACAGGTAGGCAGAGAATTTTTTTGAATCGCGGGCTGCATTTGCATCGCATTCTCGTTTTTCAAAGTGGAAACCCACAACGAAAGACAAGATGAAGCGCGCTGTGGCATTACAAATAGAGATGGGACAGAACTGGTGATATAACTTCAGGGAGCATTGGTCCAAACGTGTTTTGTCCCCTGGTGGCTTAGGTACGTGCTGCTGCAAAGTTTTATTCACTTCTGTAATAAACAGAAGCAAATCCCATGGGGTGAGCCAGGCTATAATGCCATACATAAAGTTCATAAAGTTTCAGAAGATGAAAAGAGGTGACAATACGGTTTTCATGCAGGCAGAAAACTTGGTGGCAGTGGCATGGCACGATGGCAAATGGGTGACTTGTCTCTCTACAGTACACACTAACAATATATGTGAGAAAATGCAGCAACAGACAATTGAAAAATAGGCACCAAAGCAACACATATTGTAAGGAGTGCAATGTGGCAATGACTGAAATTGGCTGCTTTGAGCGAGATCAGACTTTGCTGTGTAAAATGTATGTGATATGTATGTGAAATCATAGAGTATGCAGGCTCATACAACATGCAAGACAGTAACATTTGTCAAAGTAAATATTTTTGTTGATTTGATATGTTAAACAATTGCTTTGTGTTCTTTTTTAAAAAATGTTAGTTTTTGGAAAAATATTCAGCCCTGGGAGAAAAGAAACAAAAAAAAAAATTAGCCCTAAAAGAGTTAAACCACTGATGTAATGCGCTGCTCGCTGTTATGTTCAAAGAATGTTAAACTGTCCATAAAAAACAAAGAAACAAACAGCAGTTACAGGGAGAAGAAGCAAACTGCAGAGAGCCAGAAGCTAGACCACCGTGGAGCTGTGAGGAGAGACCACTGAAGGCCCTGAGCGGCTCTGGACAAACAAATATAATGAAGACATCTGTGATTTGATGAAGTCATTAGAGAATTAGGAACTGAAATGAACAAATAAATGTAATACTTCAAAGAACAGCATTGTGCACAATTCTATAGAAACAGCGGAACTTAAACCTTTAACAAAGGAATTACATTTGGATGAGAACTCTCTTCCTGTCACTACTGTATAAAATATTTTTTTATAATTGTTAAAAAGTTTTACTTATTTTTAAAAGCACCGTTGACTGATTTTGAATCATCTTTATAATCCTCATGCTATTCCATCTAATAGGGTTGCTGCAGTGAAATATTTTGTACAAACTGAGCACACAATACACATGTAGACATTTTTTCTGTATTTCATTAACACAGTACAAGTTGTCTCTTTAGCACTTTTTAAAGAATTAAAGTGAATTCCTTGTAAAAATACTCCACACTTTCAGAGGATGTCCCCTCAAATGACAAGTGCCTGTGTTTACATATCATCAGTCAGGGCAGGAAGAAGTGGGTTCAGGTTGCTGGGAACTTGACGTGACATTATTCAGGATACAACGGTCAATCACTGCTTCTGCAGATGGAGGACAGGAAAAAGCATTAGGCAACAGCACCAACCCCTGGTTGGGAGTGTAATTACATTTATATGAGCCTTGAGGTTGTCTCCTAAGCACATGTGTGTGACATGGCCCACCCAGCCCAGACCAATTGGGTCAGGTAGCCCAAACCGTGAGGCCATATCTCTGAGAAAGCACATCGGCATTGACATGGAGGTAACTGTGGCGATCTAGGACTTTGAATTTAAATGACCGAAGGTCCAAGAAACATCAAGTGACATGTTGGTTTGACTATTTGTGCAGTGCCATCCACTATAAAGGTGATTGGTCGATGACTAGAGTGAATTCATGCCATGCAGGTACCACCTCAGTTGAAGAATAGCTCACTTAATCACCAATACTTCCCTTTCAATAGCTGCATACCTGGTTTCCAGGTCCAATAGTTTCTGGCTCAGAAACACGATGGGATGTTCTACACAAACGACACAATTGCTCAACATGGCACTGACCTGTGTCCAAAATGTCAGCTTGGGCAATAAAAGGCAGAGAAAAATCCAACAATACAGGTGCAGGTGTAAGGGCCTGTTTCCATTTTTTCATCCCAAACCACTATATTAGGAGCCCTCTTGTTTGTCAGGTCTGTCAAGGACATAGCCCTCTCGGAAAAATGAGGCACACACCTGCGGTAGTACCCCACAAATGCCAGGAATGCTTGTACTTGCCGTTTGGTTTGTGGACAGTGCCAGTTGAGTACAGCATTAACAATGGTACACTGTAGTAGAATTCTACTACCTCCTACATTTACATTTACATTTACATCATTTAGCAGACGCTCTTATCCAGAGCGACTTACAACAGTGCTTAGTAGTCTACGACTGTTCTTCAGTTTTTAAGGCTAGGATTAAATCTACTGTCATTAAACAAGTTACCGCTGACCAAGTTGTACACAAAACCATGCTAGAAGAAAATAGAAAAAGGGTAGAAAAAAAAAAAGTATGGGGATTTTAGTCCCCCAAGTGCTGTTTAAAGAAGTGTGTCTTCAGACGATGTTTGAAGACAGTGAGGGTCTCCGCTGTTCGTACAGCAAGAGGAAGTTCGTTCCACCACTGAGGAGCCAACACTGCAAAGAGTCTTGATGCATGTCGTCCTCTTCTTTTAAGTAAGGGTGGTTCGAGACGAGCAGTGCTTGATGTTCTGAGAGAGCGAGAAGTGACACGCTGCTTAACCAGTGCTGATATGTAAGGTGGTGCAGTTCCAGTTTTGGCCTTAAAGGCAAGGGTTAGGGTTTTGAACCTGATGCGGGCAGCCACAGGGAGCCAGTGCAGGTTCTGCAGCAGAGGTGTAGTGTGTGAGAATTTGGGAATATTGAAAATGAGTCTTGCAGCTGCATTCTGGATCAATTGAAGTCCTACCCTATAGTGCAATTATTTGGCTTCAATTCATCCAAAATAATCTTATTGCCACTGCTATATAGTGTGAGGAGCACCCCTCGAACCTGCTGCTTGTGTTCCATGTCATTCTGGTAGACAGCACTATAAGAGTTGTGGGCCATAGCTCTCTGTTCACCAGACATTGGAAGGTGGCCGGTGCCCCATGTAACCCAAATAGAAGGAGTCGATACTGCCAGGTACCACTAAGGGTGATAAATAATTTTTTTTTTCTTGATGGATTCCTTTAAGGGAATTTGCCAATACCCTTTTGTCATGTCAAGGGTGGTCAAATATCATGCTTTTTTTGAGTTGCTTGAGGAGTTTGTGCACTCACAACATCAGATATGCAGGAAACCTGCTGACGTACGTCACTGCAAAAGTGCTGACTGCCATCAGCCTTTGGGACCAATACAATAGGACTGGACCAGGGACTAAAACTTTCCTCAATCATTCCTAAATCATGCATTTGTTTCACCTTAAGTTCCACTTCAACAACAACAACAACAACATTTATTTATATAGCACATTTTCATACAAAAAAGTAGCTCAAAGTGCTTTACATAATGAAGAAAATAAAAATAAAAAGACAAAATAAGAATTTAAAATAAGACAACATTAGTTAACATAGAAAAAGAGTAAGGTCCGATGGCCAGGAGGGACAGAAAAAACAAAAAAAAAAACTCCAGACGCCTGGAGAAAAAAATAAAATTTGCAGGGGTTCCAGGCCACGAGACCGTCCAGTCCCCTCTGGGCATAAAAATGAGTCCCCTCATTTTGCTTCTGGAAGTGTTTACAGGTGTTCTCAGACAACTACTCCTGGGTCAAGTTATGATGTCATGTTTAAGCAGAGAGGTCCAACCAGGACTTTCATTGATCGCTTCTCGGACAGACAGGGTATCTGCTTTGAACTCTCGTCACTGTTTGGGTTGTTTAACCAAATAGTCAACCAGCCACTTCCTTTCCTTAATTTCATAGCACCCTTTCCAATGAACCAATAATTTGTGTGGAAGAAGTGGAAGTGGAAGAAGTCTGACCTGATATCCAAGAGCAAACTCTAGGAGTATCTTACCATGGTAATAGATTTGGGCTGATTGTGCATGTTCCATATAAGCTCATAGTATTGGTCTGATTTTATCAAATATATTGTATAATTGTGTGATATATTTGAAGATATTCGTTGAAGGGGGTACCTCTCTTTTCCATCCATCTTTTATTATATCCAGTAATCCCTGGGGATGTTACCCATATAAAAATGCATAAGGTGAAAAAACTGTAGAGGATTGTGGGACTTTCTGGTATGCAGATAGCAAGAGGGGTAGTAACTGATCCTAGTTAGGAGCCTTCTTCTTTGTCAGGTCAGTCAAGGGCACAGCCCTCTAAGAAAAATGAGGTACAAACCCACCTTGAGAAGCATCTGCTTGTGCATTTTATTAAACCAATTGACTAGACCATCAGGCTCAGAATGGTACACTGAAGTCTAAAGGTGCCTGATTTGGAGCAATTTGGCAACCTCCCTGAACATCTCTGAGGTAAACGGCACCCCTTGGTCCGTTATGACCTTTTTTGGGATATGTGCAATGACCCCTACCAGTGCCCATGCGATTAATCTGGACTTCTCTTCCCAAAGCACCATGATGTTCCAACAATGATGGATGGATTAAAAGCCAGAAGTCTGTATGACCATCAGCATCAAGTGACTCCGTGAGAACCCTAACTACATAGAGGACTATTTCATTTATGTTAGGTAGAATGCCCAGAGGGGACTGGGTGGTCTTGTGGCCTGAAACCCTACAGATTTAATTTTTTTCTCCAGCTTTCTGGATTTTTTTTTTGTTTTTTCTGTCCACCCTGGCCATCAAACCTTACTCCTTTTCTATGTTAACTAATGTTGTCTTATTTTAATTTCTTATTTTGTCTTTTATTTTTCTTTTCTTCATTATGTAAAGCACTTTGGGCTACTTTTTGTATGAAAATGTGCTATATAAATAAATGTTGTTGTTGCTGTTCTCTTGTTTTAAGGGGATAGCCTCTGGATACCATGTAGCACAATCCAATTTATGTCCTCGGGCCGAGGGTTCAAGAGGATTTACTATGTCCACCCTGATACGTTCAGAAGTTCATATATCTATCAGAGGAATGGAACAAGAGGAGCATGGTCTTTTCTAGGAATCTGTCGCAGCTGACATCCCAGACACAAAACACAAAAGTGACGGATCTCCTCATTAATTCCCTGACAGTAAAATCAAAATTTTATCCTTTCGAGTGTTTTGTCAGTTCCAAGATGGCCACCCAAGAGGTTTGTGTGTGCTAACTTGCCATAATGTTCTGACAAATGACATAATAAATCATTTTAAAATACAAAATAGGGTTCTGGTGGCATGGAGTGGGTGGTACACTGTCAGTTAACTTAAGTAAATCGTCATTCCACTGTTCTCTTTGAAAAGACACTGATGTTTGTGGAAATTGACATTGAAGTTCTGAGAGCAAATCAGGCCTGACCTCCCTGGGTGGAGTTATTGCCAACGTCGGTTTGCTTGTGGCCTCGATAGCAAGTACATGATATAAAACATAATAAAATCACATTACAATGTGTCATGTTTGTCTTTTTTATTTTGTGCTCTCCTTGTGTGTTGCATCAATACATCCAAAAAAAATTACTCGTCCACTTTAGTGCATCTGGACAATAAATAGAATTCTGGGAAGGGAGACACTTCAACAACTTCATCAGTGTAATGGATTGTGTAACCTGCAACTCGTCAGCCTGTGGTTAGGGGAAAGGAAGAGACGTCAAGGGAAAAAATAAAATAAAACTCAGTGCAAAAAGGAGAAACCTGAGACGAGAACTGACACCAGAGAGCAAAGTCAAGGAATTTAACACAAAATGACTTCAGCTGTGTGTGTTTATATAATGGCATTTCACCTGAACAGACATCACAATCAGGAAATACGATGAGCTGAATCAAATTTAGGATCTGAGTGGACAGTCACAGCATTGTCTGGGATTAGTGACACAACTTGACACAAAGAACTTTCACGTGTTTGAAATCAACAAGCTGAGGTTTATCTAAACACACGGATATCAAGTGTCAGGTCTTTGTTAATGATCACTTAAAGACACTTGTGTTCAAATCCTTACTAAAGCATTCATTACAAGATATAAAATATCAGAACACACGACTGAGCGCACACCTCTGTATTGTGTTGTTAGATTTGTAAAAGTCTTACCAAGATAAATAAACACTTTCTGAGCCATTGTGCTCTACAACAACCAGCAGCCATTGGACAAATGAAAGAGGAAGAAATTCTGAACAATCTATGATGTGACTATCAAAAGGAATAAATGTGGTGACAGGCAGACAATTACTGACATACAAGTAAGAATTTTATAACAATTATAAACACATTATTAAACTGTGTGCATAGGCAGCAAGTTATTTAGATGCAATTGTAATCCCTTTAAAGCACAATGCTGTTCTCTGAAGTATTAATTGTGTTCTGTATGAGGTGAGCAGCTGCGGCTAATGAGACTTCACAAATATTAACAAACGTCAGTCTAAAGCAGCAAATCCTACGTTTAATTGTGGACATCAAACCTCATTTGACCTTCTCAGTCATCCATTTCAGTTCCTCACAGTCACCTCAGTGTCATTTAGTGAGCCAGCAGTGTGAGGAGTGAAGGCCGACTGCTCCGTCTGCACTCGTCTGTCATCTGCTGCCTTAGTGAGGAGTGTAAGAGCCATTTGCTAGTTAAATAAGATCCATAAATGTTTTACTAAATGTTAGTGCATAATCTATGGGAGGCTCTTGTAACCCCCATAAGTTGAACTGAATTGTTATATTCTGACTATTTCTAGCCTCTCTGACTAAACGTTATTCTCAGTTTGTGATCAGCCTTGCCGTGTGTAAGGTGTAGAAGGCGCGTGGTTTTAAACTGTGCCTTTCATGCCTTGTGTGCCTTGTCTGCGTGTTTTGTGTGACAAGAGACATGTAAGACAAAGCACTTAATTGAATGTGCTGCGCCGTACATTTAAAGCGTACAGAAGAAGAAGTTAAGAATCTTTAAGTATAGAAACAACTAACGTTTTACAAGAAAAGCTAAGTTTAGAGAAGATACATTTTATTTTACTTTTATTCTTTTATTATTATAAAGTGTGTAACAACTTTATTATTTATTCTTGTGTGATTGTTTGCTTTGAATTTTCACTAAATATTTTAAAACAAACTTTTGGACTGAGCGATTTCTTTCGCCACGTGTTTGACCCGTGCTTGAACTCACCTTACACTCCTGCGGCTACAAGGAGTGCAGATTAATGTGCAGAAACAGAAAACATTAACTCCAAGATTAAAATTAAATGTTTACTATGATACAAAACTAAAACAATAAAGGAACATTTCGTAGAATTTGACTCTTAATCAAATCCCCACCCGCCTGACCAAAGCTGAACAGAATGTCGGCCGTCGTCTGAGCTCAGCTGTGGAGTTTTTAGTTGTGAAATCTGAAAGTCTGTGCAAATTGTAACTGCAGATGTTAAAAGATATTTATATTTCCAGATATTAGGTAAAATTCAGCACATTAGTTAATTTCTGTTGAAATAAAGAATTCTCGCCCAAAATAATGGAAATAGCAATAATCATTATATAATGTTAAAAAAAAATTAAAAAGTCACCAAGAAACGCTGAAGTGTTTTTATGAATTGCCAGGAGTCTCCGACATTTTCAGTGCTGTTTATTACACATTCAAATAAGAAGAATATAATTTATGACTATAGTTGTGGTGAAATAAACAATAATCATAAACAGTGTACACTTTACATAAATAAAGTACAATTGTAACAAAAACAATACAGCGAATATGAAATGATTGTGTTGTTAAGAAATACGTCCAAGTATTGAACTGCTAATAAGAAAAATGAGCAAAGGAATAATGTACAAATAATTTAAAACATCTAAGGTCAGAAAATTAATTTTTTTATTTTCTTTACCATTTACAGTAAATTTAGCACTGAAGAAGCTGGACTAAATATTTTACACATCAGGATTATTTTAAGTGCTTTTCTGAACCAGGAATAAAGAAAAGCGTAAAGAATTGGATTAACTGCATAATTCACTTCATTGACGAACACAAAGCCATTCCTGATGATAATTGTGATTATGTTACTACCATCATCAAATAAATTGTATACATAAACAGGCAGCCAGCAGATAATAAAAGCCCCCACGACTACTCCTAATGTTTTTGCGGCTTTTCTTTCAGACGGTTTTGATATTTTTCTGCCACTCACCTCTTTGGTAAGTACTATAAATTTACAGACGCAAATCAAATGTATGTTTTTATTGTATGATATTAACAATAAGAGCAGCTCTCTACTCAAAATGGTAAATTTGGGAAGCAGCTGATATCGAAACCGTGACCTCTTGATTGGGAGTCAGCAGTTCTTAGCATTGCACCACACAAGCTGTCGTATCAAACGCCTACCGTAACCTGCTTTTTTTTTTCTTCGGTTATATTCTTGAATAAAAGTGCACTTGTTCTGTTACACTTATACCTTTTGTGAAAGTGTTTATTTCATATTTGTATTTCAGGCTTCACACATTATACAATTCATGTCTACATTTTGTCAATTGTTACTAAAACATGAAAAACATTTCTATGTTAACGGCGTTTTTACAGAGATTGTTGATGACACTGAGCACACATGAAATGCATGTACTGTATTCCAAATGACGATGTACTTTTCTACCCTTAAAGCTCCAGCACTTCACTCGAAGATAAACACTGAGCACTGAGAAACTTCTTTGTGAATTGAACTGCGGCGGAGGGCGCGGCGATGGGATAGCAGGCTGCTTGCTGCTTATCGACACATTTACAGGACAAAAGACACTGACGGAAAGGTGAGAAAGGATTTACAGTGGGCCGGATTTACATGTTTTCTCGCAGGCTCTGGTAATTCTAGTGTTAAACTGCTCCTAATATGTGTCTGATAGTCTGAAGTGCAACGTGCTCTGTTGAACGTGCAGCGCCGTACATTTAGAGCGTACTGAAGGCGAAGTAAAGCATCTTTAAGTCTAGAAATGACTGGAGTTTGACAAGAACAGTGAAGTTTAGAGAAGAGGCATTTTTTCCAATTTTATGCCTTTTAATCTACGTGTGTAATAACCTTTACTTCTTTATTCTTGTGTGGACTATTTGCTTTTATTGCTTTAATTTTCATTAAAACTTTTAAAATGAACTTTTGGACACTCTAGACGAGAACAGGCCGTTCAGCCCAACAAAGTTCGCCAGTCCTATCCACTTATTTCTTCCAAAAAACATCAAGTCGAGTTTTGAAAGTCCCCAACATCCTACTGTCTACCACACTACTTGGTAGCTTATTCCAAGTGTCTATCGTTCTTTGTGTAAAGAAAAACTTCCTAATGTTTGTGCGAAATTTACCCTTAACAAGTTTCCAACTGTGTCCCCGAGTTCTTGCAGATTTTATTTTTTCTCTCCAGCCGTCTGGAATTTTTTTGTTTTTTTTCCTGTCCTCTCTGGCCATCGGACCTTACTCTTACTCTATGTTAATAAATGTTGTCTTATTTTAATTCTTACTTTGTCTTTTATTTTTCTTTTCTTCATCATGTAAAGCACTTTGAGCTACATTATTTGTATGAAAATGTGCTATATAAATAAATGTTGTTGTTGTAGTTGATGAACTCATTTTAAAATAACAGTCTTGATCCACTGGACTAATTCCCTTCATAATTTTAAACACTTCAGTCAGGTCTCCTCTTAATCTTCTTTTGCTTAAACTGTTTAGGCTCAGCTCTTTTAATCTTTCCTCATAACTCATCCCCTGTAGCCCTGAATCAGCCTAGTCACTCTTCTCTGGACCTTCTCTAGTGCTGCTATGTCCTTTTTGTAGCCTGGAGACCCAAAACTGCACACAGGACTCCAGATGAGGCCTCACCAGTGAGTTATAAAGACTGAGCAGAACCTCCTGTGACTTGTACTCACACATCAAGGTGCTATATAACCTGACATTCTGTTAGCCTTCTTAATGGCTTCTGAACACTGTCTGGAAGTTGATAGCTTAGAGTTCACTATGACTCCTATATCCTTCTCATAAGGTGGACTCTCAATTTTCCGACCACCCGTGTATTCAAACCTCACATTTTTACTTCCTTTATATAATTCTTTACATTTACTGACATTAAATTTCATCTGCCACAAATCTGCCCAAGCCTGTATGCTATCCAAGTCCTTCTGTTATGATATAATGGATTCCAAATTATCTGCTAATCCACCTATCTTGTTATCATCTGCAAACTTAACCAGCTTGTTACTTATATTCCTATCTAAATCATTTATATATATTAAAAATAGCAGCAGTCCCAGCACTGCCCCCTGCTGGTCACCACTCTTAACATTGGCCAGTTCTGATGAGGTTCCTCGCACCATCACCCTCTGCTTCCTGTGTCTGAGCCAATTCTGCAACCATCTAAAAACATCACCCTGAACTGACACTTCTTTTAGTTTGATGCCCACCCCTCTCATGTGGCACCTTATCAAATGCTTTCTGAAAGTCCAGATAAATAATCTCATCTGCTCCACTTTGATCGTATCCTTTTGTTGCCTCCTCATAGAATTCCAGCATGTTAGTAAAACACGACCTCCCTCTTCTGAGCCCATGCTGACTGTTCCTAATAACTCCTGTCCTTGCCATGTGTTGTTCGATCTTATCCTTAATAATTCCTTCCATTAATTTTCCTGTTATGCATGTTAAGCTTACTGGCCTATAGTTGCTTGGATCTGCCCTGTCACCCTTTTTATATAATGGGATGATATTTGCCATTTTCCAGTCCTTCGGAATCTCTCCAGTGCACAGTGACTTCCTAAAAATATGTGTCAAGGGTTTATCTGTACTTGCTAGCCTGTTTAAGAACTCAAGGGTAAATATTATCTGGTCCTGGTGATTTGTTTGATTTCATCTTATTTAATCTGAGCAGAACTTCTCCCTCTACAATTTCCAAATCCCTCAGCACCTCCTTAGTAGTCCCTGTTACTACTCTGAGGTTATCCACTTGCTCACTTATAAACACCTCAGAAAAATGTAAGTTTAGGGCATCCACTATTTCACTGTCTGTATCTTTTAATTCCCTTTTACTATTTCTGATGCACTTGACCTCCTCCTTGACTGTTCTTTTACTACTCAAACACACAAAGGATCTCTTAGGGTCTTCTTTCACCTTATCTGCCATATTCCTCTCCAACTGTCTTTTAGCTCCCTGATATCCTTCTAAATGGTTGCCCTCATGTTCTCATATGCTCTACAATTCACTTTGCAGTCATTAGTCTTATATGCCTTACAAAGCAGTTTTTTCCTTTGCAACTTCTTTTTTAAATCTTTATTAATCCACCGTGGAGTTTTTTTTAGTTTCCTACTAATTCCAAATTTAGGTATGTATATCCTTTGAACAATTTAAAGAACATGATATAAACATAATAAAATCACTCTACACTGTGATCTGTTCATATTTTGTGATCTCCTTGTATGCTGCATCAACACTACAAAGACAAATTTCTAGTCTAGCTTTGTGCACTCGGCCACTAAAGAGAATTCTGGGAAGGGAGACACTCTTAACAACTTCATCAGTGGAGCAGATTGTGTAACCTGCAACTCATCAGCCTGTGGTTAGGGGAGAGGAAGAGCCGTCAAGGGAATCAATAAAAGAAAGCTCAGTGCAAACTGGAGAAACCTGAGATGAGAACTGACACCAGAGAGCAAAGTCAAGGAATTAACCAGAAAATGACTCCAGCTGTGTGTGTTTATATAATGGCATTTCACTTTATTAGACATTAGTGACATGACTTGACACAAAGATCTTTCACATGTTTAAATTCAACATGCCAAGGTTTATCTTAATGCAATCTAGTGTTTGTTGATGATCACTTAAAAAGTCATTCACTACAAAGAAATGAAATAACAAAAGACATGAATGAGCGCACACCTCCGTGCTGTGTCATTAGATTTTTAAATCTCTTACTAAGCTAAATGAACACCCTGCAGCCATTTGAAACATAAAAGAGAAACAAAGCCTGAACAGTTTGAGGTGTTTTCCATCAAAAGGAATAAATGTGTACTATTTATGTAATATTTATCTGAGCATAAATAATAAGAAAAAAAGGCCAAGAGAAACAGCAGTGCTGCAAAGTGCAGAGATTCCGTGCAAGTGGAGAAACCCAAGAAGAGAACTTGACATCTGAGACAAAAGGAAAGTGAAATGTGACAGCAGCCGTGATGTATGGAAAGGCATTTCACTACGATACACGTCAATACGTCATAATCAGGAAATAAGATGCACTGAATCAAATTTATTAATATCCAAAATCTGAATTTTCAGTGGATTGTCAAAGCATTGCTTGAGATAAAATATACTTAAGAATTAATTTAAACCATCAAGACGCTAACTTTAAAAACATTGCTATGATGATAAATTCGATTATTGGCTTTTCCTATTCAGTTATTTCAGATAACCAGATGCTTCATCATTTAATTTCAAGATTTTCTTTTTGTGTATTTTTCCCATTCATCTTTCTAACCCCGTGTTTCAAATAAACAGTCGTGTCGAGTCCTGACAGCACCGGGCACCGGGCAGTAACCTGCTGGGAGTGACTTGTGCCAGGAGGACATCGGCTGGGATTTTAACATCATTTATAACAAATCAACTCACTGAAATGTCGAACGTTTAACATCTGACAGAGCAGAGCAAACATCACAGCAGTGCTTAGCAGTCCTGCTGGTTTATTATGGGACTTATTATTAGACATTTTAATAATTAAACTCAAATGATTTAAATTATATTAATTTGCAGTAAGAAACACAAGCAGAATACACAGATAACAATATGAGAAACAAAAGAAGAAACTTCTAGACATTGAGAAAGCTGCTCAGTCCTGATTACTATTAAATAAAATGCATAATATACTGTAAAACACAAATAAATACAAATTGTCAGCACCAAATACTACTGCGCACTCTCATTATGTTTTAAAACTTACAAAATATTAATCACTGAAGAAGCAGGGTGAAATATTTTAAAACTCAATATTATTTAAAATGCTTTTCTGAACCAGGGATAAAAAAGCACAAATAATAAGCTCACCTCAATGACCAATATTAACAATAGAATTACCAGAGCCTACGAAAAAACTCAGATCCGGCCCACCTTAAATCGCTTCTTAAAACTCTTCTCACCTCTCCGCCAGCGTCTTTTGTCATCTAAATGTACTGATAAAGACAAGCTGCAAACAGCCGGCTATTCCATCTCCCCAACGACTTAGAACTTAACGAGCTTTTCCCAGCTCATGCCTTGATTGATTATCTGGGAGTGAAGTGGAGTTTTAGAGTAGAAATAATAAGATTGTTATTTGGAACACACGCATTTCATATGTGTTGCATTTCTACAGTAATCTGTGTAAACACATTGTTAAAACAGAAACGGTTTACAATATTCTACTAGCAAATGACAAAATGTAGGCATAAACTATATAATGTATGAAGCCTGAAGTCCAAATATCAAAGAAACACTTACACAAAAGGTACAAAAAAAAAAGCCACCGCCAAAAAAAGCCGCCTTAGTGTGAGACATTGACACTCATTAGCTATCACTGCTTCTGTGGCGCAACAGTATCAGTTGCTGACTGGGATTCAGGAGGTCATGAGTTCGATCCTGCACAACTCCCATTTGAAAAGTGTTCTTATTTTCACTATTTTAGAATAAAAAGATACATTTGATTTCAGTCTGTAACAGCTGGTGTAATTTATGATATTTGTAAAGGTTAGCTTTATTTTTTTTTTAAATTCACTTTTCATTGTCTCAGTCGCGTTCAGAATCCATCCCTACCGCCCCCACCTGACACTGCTGTTTTCACATAAAGACGCGCTATAGTTCTGCAGTGTATCACGATACATACGACCGCGTGTTTTTTCCCCCAGTATTGCCAGTCCCCACGTGTTGCCGTATGCTGTTTCTTTTGTACTCCAGGACATGCAGAGGAAAGCATAGTAAAGAGTAGTAACGTCAGTGCTATATGCAATCATCAGACACTCCCCATCTGACACTGCTGTTTTCACATAAAGACGCGCTAAAGCTCTGCAGTGTACTTGTGACTGCATTGTCGTACCAATGCTTGCGAACTGAAGTGTCTGCATGCACTTTTCGTGGCATTACACGTGTATTTTTTGAGCATGCCCATGTAGCTCAAACACAGGAACATATGTTGATGTAAAAGTATAACAAAACAAGTGCACTTTTATTCAAGACTATAACCAAAGAAAAAAGAAAGCAAGTTACAGTAGGCGGTTGATATGACAGCTTGCGTGGTGGAATGCTAAGAACTGCTGATTTCCATTCTGTGCTATTTAACTGTTAACATTTTAATCTGATGATTGCATATAGCGCTGTCTTATTCAGTTTGCGCAAGAACATGCAGGTGGCCAGTTGCTGCGTGCTACAACGCACATTTTAAAAAAAGAAAGAGACAAATATATGTGACGTTTTGAAGAAATCATTTTATGACGTGAATAGTTCCAATCAGAAAACATCGTCGAAGTAATGCAATATTATTTGAAAACGAACAGCGTCAGATCGGATGTGAAGTTATACTGGCGCTGTTTGAGTCAGATCAGAAGCTGAATAAGCTGAAAAAGCTCCTGTTCTGACTCTAAGTAAAAAAGCATGAATTAATCAACAGAAATAACCGCGATTGACATTTTAAACTTAACGATTTACAGTACATTACTATCGTCTTGGGGAGGCAGTGTCCTTGATAAGCTGCTTTCCTCCATCCTTCCATTACTGGGGCGTCGTGGCCGAGATAAACTGCCGGCCGTCCCTTACAATGTTTAAACACTGATTTTGTTGGAGTTACTAATACAATAAATATATGTCATCTCATTATATAAAAAGGGTGACAGGGCAGATCTATGCAACTAGAGGCCAGTAAGCTTAACATGAAATATCACAGGAAAATTA
Organism: Erpetoichthys calabaricus; assembly: GCF_900747795.2. Taxonomy (NCBI): domain Eukaryota; kingdom Metazoa; phylum Chordata; class Cladistia; order Polypteriformes; family Polypteridae; genus Erpetoichthys; species Erpetoichthys calabaricus. The sequence goes on along the minus strand of NC_041396.2, from coordinate 315,360,269 downwards.
ATAGAAAGAATTATTAAGGATAAGATTGAGCAACACCTGGCAAGGACAGGACAGTCAGCATGGGGTCAGAAGAGGGAGTTCGTGTTTTACTAACAGGCTGGAATTCTATGAGGAGGCCACAAAAGGATACGACCAGAGTGGAGCAGATGATATTATTTATCTGGACTTTTAGAAAATTCTTGATAAGGTGCCACATGAGAGGGTGGGCATCAAACTAAAAGAAGTGGCAGTTCAGGGTGATGTTTGTAGATGGGTGCAGAATTGGCTCAGACACAGAAAGCAGAGGGTGATGGTGAGAGGAACCTCATCAGAACTGGCTGATGTTAAGAGTGGTGACCAGCAGGAGTCAGTGCTGGGGCTGCTGCTATTTTTAATATATATAAATAATTTAGACAGGAATATAAAGAACAAGCTGGTTAAGTTGGCAGATGATACCAAGACAGGTGGATTAGCAGATAATTTGGAATTCGTTATATCATCACAGAAGGACTTGGATAGCATACAGGTTTGGGCAGATATGTGGAAGATGAAATTTAATGTCAGTAAAATATAAAGAATTACACATAGGAAGTAAAAATGTGAGGTCTGAATACTCAACGGGAGGTCAGAAAATCGAGAGTCCACCTTATGAGAAGGATTTAGGACTCACAATGGACTCTAAGCTATCAACTTCCCGACAGTGTTCAGAAGCCATTAAGAAGACTAACAGAATGTCAGGTTATATAGCGCCTTGACGTGTGGAGTACAAGTCACAGGAGGTTCTGCTCAAGCTTTATAACACACTGGTGAGGCCTCATCTGGAGTACGGTGTGCAGTTTTGGTCTCCAGGCTACAAAAAGGACATAGCAGCACTAGAGAAGGTCCAGAGAAGAGTGACTAGGCTGATTGAGGGCTACAGGGGATGAGTGATGAGAAAACATTAAAAGAGCTGAGCCTTTACAATTTAAACAAAAGAAGATTAAGAGGAGATCTGACTGAAGTGTTTAAAATTATGAAGGGAGTTAGTCCAGTGGATCGAGAATGTTACTTTAAAATGAGTTCATCAAGAACATGGGGACACCGTTGGAAACTTCTTAAGGGGAAATTTCACACAAACATTAGGAAGTTTTTCTTCACACAAAGAACGATAGACACTTGGAATAAGCGACCAAGTAGTGTGGTAGACAGTAAGACTTTAGGGACTTTCAAAACTCAATTTGATGTTTTTAGAAGAAATAAGTAGATAGGACTGGCGAGCTTTGTTGGGCTAAATGGCCTGTTCTCGTCTAGAGTGTTCTAATGTTTAGTTTTATTGACCATTTACATTGTCATTCCTGTGAGTGGTTGTGTAGGTAGGGGTGCCAGTGCACTGCTTTATAGGAGACCTATATTGCTGTTACGACGGCCCTGCAGCGGTGGTCACCACAATGAGACAGTGGGAGATTTTTTTTTTTGATGGTGGCTGGAGTGCCAGTCCTGCCACCGACCCTCAGGTTTTTCCCTGTAAGTCGGAGGACCTGCTGGCAGGGCTGGATGCAGATTAACGTCATGCCCAGGACGAAGCCATTACAGGTTAAGGGCCTCTCTTAAGGGCCCAATGGAGTAGAGTCACTTCTGGTTTTTACGGGATTCAAGCTGACGGCCTTCAGATTACTGGTGCAGATCCCCAGCCTCAGAGCCGCCACACTATAAGGAAGAGCTGAAAGGTCTGAACTCTTCATGAGCAGGTCATTATTCAGTCTCTGAACTTTGGCTGAACACTTTTTGAAATACTTTAAAAGGGTCTGTGAGATTCTTGGGATATCTCAGGTCCAAAGCTTATTTTCTCATTTATCGTGTAACTCAGGTCAGTAACCATTACTCTCAATCAGATAAAAACTAAGGGTTTTGGAAGTTTCTCCAATGAATATTTTATTGCAATGTAAGCAAACACTTGTGTATACGCAGTTAGTTGTTTCTAAAAACCTATGTGGTTCTTGTGGGATCATAATTCTATTTGTATTCTTTATTAACCAGTTCTAATTGTACCAGTAATGTTGTTTCCATTTATCTTGAGGGTCTTTTCTAATGCTGGGCATTTTGGTATGGACTAATAAGTCCTTTAAGTTTTTATTTCTTTTATATGCTGCTACGATAGAGAAATCCTGAAAGGTCTTATTTTCCTTTTGTAATTTAGTAAAACTTCTCTTGATTTTCAACATTTGGAGGATATACATATAATGCTCGACTATGAGGTCCATTTGCATCTCTGAGGTCCACTGCTTCCTTACAAACATTTAGTATATTTCTTCTGAAATCTTGTACTTCTGGATCTTTTCTTCCCTGTTACCAACAGGTTCAATAACTTTTAAAAAAGCCTGAAAAAGTCTAAGATCACATAGCCGCCTTGTTTCATCGAAAAATTCCTCCCGTTCTGCTTCCTGTGTAACACTGACAAAAATGTATGAACTTTCATCTTGCAGAAGATGATACAGAGGATATTTCCTAGCTTCCTTGAAAAGTTCATGCTTAATAGTAATCAGTGTGGCCTCACGGAGGCACTCTAAAGTCAATATTTTCCCCTCCTTTAACCGTCACCTTATCGTGGTGGAGGGGTTTGCGTGTCCCAATGATCCTAGGAGCTCTGTTGTCCGGGGCTTTATGCCCCTGGTAGGGCCACCCAAGGCAAACTGGTCCTAGGTGAGGGATGAGACAAAGACCGGTTAAACAAATCTCCTATGAAGAAAAACCATTTTGGACGGTGTTTTCCCTTGCCCGGACGCGGGTCACCGGGGCCCCACTCTGGAGCCAGGCCTGGAGGTGGGGCTCGATGGCGAGCGCCTGGTGGCCGGGCCTGCACCCATGGGGCTCGGCCGGGCACAGCCCGAAGAGGCAACGTGGGTCCCCCTTCCCATGGGCTCACCACCTATGGGAGGGGCCAAGGAGGTCGGGTGCAGTGTGAGTTGGGTGGTGGCCGAAGGCGGGGACCTTGGCGGTCCGATCCTCGGCTACAGAAACTGGCTCTTGGGACGTGGAATGTCACCTCTCTGAAGGGGAAGGAGCCTGAGCTAGTGCGCGAAGTTGAGAGGTTCCGGCTAGATATAGTCGGGCTCACCTCGACGCACAGCTTGGACTCTGGAACCAATCTCCTTGAGAGGGGCTGGACTCTCTACCACTCTGGAGTTGCCCCCGGTGAGAGGCGCCGAGCAGGTGTGGGTATACTTATTGCCCCCCAACTTGGAGCCTGTACATTGGGGTTTACCCCGGTGTACGAGAGGGTAGCCTCCCTTCGCCTTCGGGTGGGGGGACGGGTCCTAACTGTTGTTTGTGCGTATGCACCGAACAGCAGTTCGGAGTACCCACCCTTTTTGGAGTCCCTGGAGGGGGTGCTAGAGGGCATACCTTCTGGGGACTCCCTCGTTCTGCTGGGAGACTTCAATGCTCACGTGGGCAATGACAGTGAGACCTGGAAGGGCGTGATTGGGAGGAATGGCCCCCCTGATCTGAACCCGAGCGGTGTTTTGTTATTGGACTTCTGTGCTCGTCACGGATTGTCCATAACGAACACCATGTTCAAGCATAGGGGTGTTCATATGTGCACTTGGCACCAGGACACCCTAGGCCTCAGTTCGATGATCGACTTTGTGGTCGTGTCGTCGGACTTGCGGCCACATGTCTTGGACACTCGGGTGAAGAGAGGGGCGGAGCTGTCAACTGATCACCACCTGGTGGTGAGTTGGCTTCGATGGTGGGGGAGGATGCCGGTCAGGCGTGGTAGGCCCAAACGTGTTGTGAGGGTCTGCTGGGAACGTCTGGCAGAGCCCCCTGTCAGAAGTAGCTTCAACTCCCACCTCCGGCAGAACTTCGACCACATCCCGAGGGAGGTGGGGGACATTGAGTCCGAATGGGCCATGTTCCGTGCCTCTATTGTTGAGGCAGCTGACCGGAGCTGTGGCCGTAAGGTGGTCGGTGCCTGTCGTGGCGGCAATCCCCGAACCCGCTGGTGGACACCGGCGGTGAAGGATGCCGTCAAGCTGAAGAAGGAGTCCTACGGGACCCTTTTGTCCTGTGGGACCCCGGAGGCAGCTGATAGGTACCGGCAGGCCAAGCGGAATGCGGCTGTGGTGGTTGCTGAGGCAAAAACCTCGGGCGTGGGAGGAGTTTGGGGAGGCCATGGAGAATGACTTTCGGACGGCTTCGAGGAGATTCTGGTCCACCATCCGGCGTCTCAGGAAGGGGAAACAGTGCAGTGTCAACACTGTATATGGTGGGGATGGTGCGCTGCTGACCTCGACTCGGGACGTTGTGGGTCGGTGGGGGGAATACTTCGAAGACCTCCTCAATCCCATTAACATGCCTTCCAATGAGGAAGCAGAGCCTGGGGACTCAGAGGTGGGCTCCCCCATCTCTGGGACTGAGGTCACCGAGGTGGTCAAAAAACTCCTTGGTGGCAGGGCCCCGGGGGTGGATGAGATACGCCCGGAGTTCCTCAAGGCTCTGGATGTTGTAGGACTGTCTTGGCTGACACGCCTCTGCAACATCGCATGGACATCAGGGACAGTGCCTCTGGATTGGCAGACCGGGGTGGTGGTCCCCCTCTTTAAGAAGGGGGATCGGAGGGTGTGTTCCAACTACAGAGGGATCACACTCCTCAGCCTCCCTGGAAAAGTCTATTCAGGGGTCCTGGAGAGGAGGGTCCGTCGGATAGTCGAGCCTCGGATTCAGGAGGAACAGTGTGGTTTTCGTCCTGGTCGCGGAACAGTGGACCAGCTCTATACCCTTAGCAGGGTCCTGGAGGGTGCATGGGAGTTTGCCCAACCAGTCTACATGTGTTTTGTGGACTTAGAAAAGGCATTCGACCGTGTCCCTCGGGGAATCCTGTGGGGGGGTACTCCGAGAGTATGGGGTACCGGCCCCCCTGATAAGGGCTGTTCAGTCCCTGTACGATCAGTGCCAGAGCTTGGTCCGCATTGCCGGCAGTAAGTCGAACCCGTTTCCAGTGAGAGTTGGACTCCGCCAGGGCTGCCCTTTGTCAACCGATTCTGTTCATAATTTTTATGGACAGAATTTCTAGGCGCAGCCAGGGGGTTGAGGGGGTCTGGTTTGGTGGGCTCAGGATTGGGTCACTGCTTTTTGCAGATGATGTTGTCCTGTTTGCTTCATCAGGCCGTGATCTTCAGCTCTCTCTGGATCGGTTCGCAGCCGAGTGTGAAGCGGCTGGGATGAGAATCAGCACCTCCAAATCCGAGACCATGGTCCTCAACCGGAAAAGGGTGGAGTGCCCTCTCAGGGTTGGTAGCGAGATCCTGCCCCAAGTGGAGGAGTTCAAGTATCTCGGGGTCTTGTTCACGAGTGAGGGAAGAATGGAGCGTGAGATCGACAGGCGGATCGGTGCGGCATCTGCAGTAATGCGGGCGTTGCATCGGTCTGTCGTGGTGAAAAAGGAGCTGAGCCGCAAGGCGAAGCTCTCAATTTACCAGTCGATCTATGTTCCTACCCTCACCTATGGTCATGAGCTATGGGTAGTGACCGAAAGAACGAGATCGCGAATACAAGTGGCTGAAATGAGTTTCCTCCGCAGGGTGTCTGGGCTTTCCCTTAAAGATAGGGTGAGAAGCTCAGTCATCCGGGAGGGGCTCAGAGTAGAGCCGCTGCTCCTCCGCATCGAGAGGAGTCAGATGAGGTGGCTCGGGCATCTGATCAGGATGCCTCCTGGACGCCTCCCTGGTGAGGTGTTCCAGGCACGTCCAACCGGGAGGAGGCCCCGGGGAAGACCCAGGACACGCTGGAGGGGACTATGTCTCTCGACTGGCCTGGGAACGCCTTGGGATTCTCCCGGAAGAGCTAGAAGAAGTGGCCAGGGAGAGGGAAGTCTGGGCATCTCTGCTCAAGCTGCTGCCCCCGCGACCCGACCTCGGATAAGCGGGAGACAATGGATGGATGGATGGATGGATGGATGGATTCTCTTGATTTTTCGATTAGCATAGACCGATAAGCTATTGTGTAGAGCTACTAGTGGAATAATTGTGTTTGTATCTGTGTTTTCCTGTAGTTCTAATACCCCTGTTTTGTTATTAATGTCATTATTGGTTGATAAGGGGTTATTTATTTTAATAAATTTCCTGTAATTATTTTTCAAAAAAGTCCTCGTATACCCTCTATACCTTAGGGCCTGAAAAAGGGTTTTACAGGCTTGTATAAAGTCTTCTTCTCTTGAGCAGATTCTCTTGAATCTGAGTAATTGAGATTTGATGACTCCTTTTTGTGTGTGCTTTGGATGAAAACTCTCTGTATGTAATAGTGAATGGGTGTCAGTGTCCTTAAAAAAGACCTCGGTATTTAAAACATTTTGTGATTTGATAATTTCTACATCTAAAAAGTTAATGTGGTTCAGATCTGTTGACTGTTTTAATTGTATATTTTGCCAATGGGTATTCAGTATATTGTAATATTCTTTAAAGGAGTCAAAGCCATGGTCCCATAGGCCAAAGATGTCATCTAAAAATCTGTAGTATATAGTAGGCTTTAGTATTAATTTAATGGACAACTCTTCTTCCCATTTAGCTAGATAAAGGTTAGCGTAGGCTGGGTCAAACCTTTTGCCCATAGCCGTACCTTTAGTTTGTAAAAAACATTCTTGCTCGAACATCAAATCATTTCTTTTCAATGAGATTTCTAGTAGTTTTTGGATATATACATCAGGTCTATTGTTAGATTTATAATGCTTTAACCAATATTTAATTGTATCTAATCCATGTGTGATGTCAATATTTGTATATAATCCCTCAACATCTATAGTGAAAAGAATTGTCTCTGCTTTGATAGGGTGTCCTTTTACTATTTCTAAGTAATGGTAGGTATCTTTAACGTATGAAGGGTGTAATTTGGAAATTGGGGTTAGGAAGGAATCTATATAAGCTGAAATGTTGTAGGACTCACTTCCACAGTCTGACACTATGGGTCTTCCAGATGGTATTTTGAATGGAAGTGTCCAATTTGGAGGGTCTGTGTGTATTTTAGGAAGGGTATAGAAAAATCTCTGTCTGGGAATTGTTGGTTTCTTTAGAAAAATTGCCTGTTTTCTAGTGACTATATTTTTATCTTTCATTTCATCAATTATTCTGTGGCAAATCTTTTGAGTTTCTAAGTGGATTGGGTACTTTAATTTTGAATAATAATTTGTATTTTCTAATTGATGTAAGACTTCAGTAGTGTAGTCTTCTTTATCTTGAAGCACTATGGCACTACCTTTGTCCGCCGGTTTAATGACAAGGTTTCACATTTTAACTAATTCTCTAATGGCTCTAAATTCTGCTTTTGTGGTATTAATTGAGTCCTTAAAGTTCAAAGGTAGAATCCTTCCCATTTGTTTTTTGCATTCTATAATAAATTTTTTTGTGGCCTTTGAGATCCTTTTAGGGGATGGAGTCCAGCTGGAGTGTTCTGTGAAAGGTCTCCTATTTTGTGTATCCAAGTTCTCGTCTTGGAAATAATCTATTAATTTGACTCTCCTATAAAATTCTTGTAAATCCTTTAATAATATTTCTTTTTGGTTTCTAATAAGCAAATTTTGTTTGGGTGTTGGGATAAATGTAAGGCCTTTATTTAGGATGTTATATTGTTCTGGGTTCAATTCAAAATATTTTGATAAATTTTAAACATTATTACCTGAAGATATGTCTTTGATTGTAGAAATTACCTTCCTTTCTTCTAGTTTAAAATTCTGATCCATTGTTCCAAGAATTTTTTAGTAGTTTCCTTGGTCCAATGGATGTTGTCCTTTTTTACTTTAAATTCATTATCTGGAAGTCTCCTAATATAAGTAGTGTCTTTAGTGATGTAATCATGGAGACTCTCCAAAGTTTTTTTTTGTGTTGATGTGACGCTAGATGAAAAGTTTATTTCTTGGAGATATACCTCTGCCTTGGGAAAAACCTTTAAGGCAGTTGAGATCAATGTCTGAGTTTGTTTGGTTTGTGTATTTATGTGCTGGAAGTCTTTGTTGCTTATTCCAACAGACAAGATTAAATGTCTCACTTTAGGCTTTGGAGGATTTTGTTTTTTTAGTATAGAGGTGATGTGACTGATTTTGGGCTCCTGGATATCTGTCTAGTTGGAGTGTGACCTCCAATCATTCTAATGTCGGAGTCTCCCATTATTATACTTGTTTTTTTGACTTCCAACCTCCAGTCTGTATGCGTATCTTTAGAAATCCCATGATTTCTCAGGTAGTGTGTGGCCATTCTCTGAGAAGTTCTGTGCTGTATTTTGATTTTGAAGTTCTTTTTGGGAAGCTTCTTCCTGTTTAAGTTCCTTATATATTTTGGTATCTGAAGTTAATAGTTTTGTATTTCCTTGATCTTTCTCTTTTGTTTCAGATTGGCCTGTGCTCTCCATTTCTACTTCTAATCTAAAGTCAGGTACTATGAACATCTCTTGTTTATCATTTACTTTGTCCTGATTTAAAGAATCTTCTTCCATTATAGTAACTATTTTGTTCTGTTCTCCCATTATAACTACGATCCATCCATCCATCCATCCATCCATCCATCCATTCTCTTCCGCTTATCCGAGGTCGGGTCACAGGGGCAGCAGCTTGAGCAGAGATGCCCAGACTTCCCTCTCCCCGGCCACTTCTTCTAGCTCTTCCGGGAGAATCCCGAGGCGTTCCCAGGCCAGCCGGGAGACATAGTCCCTCCAGCATGTCCTGGGTCTTCCCCGGGGCCTCCTCCCGGTTGGACGTGCCCGGAACACCTCACCAGGGAGGCGTCCAGGAGGCATCCTAATCAGATGCCCGAGCCACCTCATCTGACTTCTCTCGATGCGGAGGAGCAGCGGCTCTACTCTGAGCCCCTCCCGGATGACTGAGCTTCTCACCCTATCTTTAAGGGAGAGCCCAGACACCCTGCGGAGGAAACTCATTTCAGCCGCTTGTATTCGCGATCTTGTTTTTTCAGTCACTACCCATAGCTCATGACCATAGGTGAGGGTAGGAACATAGATCGACCGGTAAATTGAGAGCTTTGCCTTATGGCTCAGCTCCTTTTTCACCACGACAGACCGATGTAGAGCCCGCATTACTGTGGACACCGCACCGATCCGCCTGTCGATCTCACGCTCCATTCTTCCCTCACTCGTGAACAAGACCCCAAGATACTTGAACTCCTCCACTTGGGGAAGGATCTCGCTCCCAACCCTGAGAGGGCACTCCACCCTTTTCCGGCTGAGGACCATGGTCTCGGATTTGGAGGTGCTGATTCCCATCCCAGCCGCTTCACACTCGGCTGCGAACCAATCTAGATTTAGCTGAAGATCACGGCCTGATGAAGCAATCAGGACAACATCATCTGCAAAAAGCAGTGACCCAATCCTGAGTTCACCAAACCGGACCCCCTCAACACCCTGGCTGTGCCTAGAAATTCTGTCCATAAAAGTTATGAACAGAATTGGTGACAAAGGGCAGCCCTGGCGGAGTCCAACTCTCACTGGAAACAGGTTCGACTTACTGCCGCCAATGCGGACCAAGCTCTGACACCGGTTGTACAGGGACCGAACAGCCCTTATCAGGGGGTCCGGTACTCCATACTCCCGGAGCACCCCCCACAGGATTCCCCGAGGAACACGGTCGAACGCCTTTTCCAAGTCCACAAAACACATGTAGACTGGTTGGGTGAACTCCCATGCACCCTCCAGGACTCTGCCAAGGGTGTAGAGCTGGTCCACTGTTCCGCGACCAGGCCGAAAACCACACTGTTCCTCCTGAATGTGAGGTTCAACTATCCGACGGACCCTCCTCTCCAGAACCCCCGAATAGACTTTTCCAGGGAGGCTGAGGAGTGTGATCCCTCTGTAATTGGAACACACCCTCCGGTCCCTCTTCTTAAAGAGGGGGACCACCACCCCAGTCTGCCAATCCAGAGGCACTGTCCCTGATGTCCATGCGATGTTGCAGAGATGTGTCAACCAAGACAGCCCTACAACATCCAGAGCCTTGAGGAACTCCGGGCGTATCCCATCCACCCCCGGGGCCCTGCCACCAAGGAGTTTTTTGACCAACTCGGTGACCTCACTCCCAGAGATGGGGTAGCCCACCTCCGAGTCCCCAGGCTCTGCTTCCTCATTGGAAGGCATGTTAATGGGATTGAGGAGGTCTTCGAAGTACTCCCCCCACCGACCCACAATGTCCCGAGTCGAGGTCAGCAGCGCACCATCCCCACCATATACAGTGTTGACACTGCACTGCTTCCCCCTCCTGAGACGCCGGACGGTGGACCAGAATCTCCTCGAAGCCGTCCGAAAGTCGTTCTCCATGGCCTCCCCAAACTCCTCCCATGCCCGAGTTTTTGCCTCAGCAACCACCGAAGCCGCATTCCGCTTGGCCTGCCGGTACGTATTAGCTGCCTCTAGAGTCCCACAGGACAAAAGGGACCGGTAGGACTCCTTCAGCTTGACAGCATCCCTCACCGCCGGTGTCCACCAACGGGTTCGGGGATTGCCATCACGACAGGCACCGACCACCTTACGGCCACAGCTCCGGTCAGCCGCCTCAACAATAGAGGCACGGAACATGGCCCATTCGGACTCAATGTCCCCCACCTCCCTCGGGACGTGGTAGAAGTTCTGCCGAAGGTGGGAGTTGAAGCTACTTCTGACAGGGGGCTCTGCCAGACGTTTCCAGCAGACCCTCACAACACGTTTGGGCCTACCACGCCTAACCGGCATCCTCCCCCACCATCGAAGTCAACTCACCACCAGGTGGTGATCAGTTGACATGTCCGCCCCTCTTTTCACCCGAGTGTCCAAGACATGTGGCCGCAAGTCTGATGACATGGCCACAAAGTCGATCATTGAACTGAGGCCTAGGGTGTCCTGGTGCCAAGTGCACATATGAACACCCCTATGCTTGAACATGGTGTTCGTTATGGACAATCCGTGACGGGCACAGAAGTCCAATAACAAAACACCACTCGGGTTCAGATCGGGGGGGCCATTCCTCCCAATCAAGCCCTTCCAGGTCTCACTGTCATTGCCCACGTGAGCATTGAAGTCTCCCAGCAGTACGAGGGAGTCCCCAGAAGGTATGCCCTCTAGCACCCCCTCCAGGGACTCCAAAAAGGGTGGGTACTCCGAACTGCTGTTCGGCGCATACGCACAAACAACAGTTAGGACCCGTCCCCCCACCCGAAGGCGGAGGGAGGCTACCCTCTCGTCTACCGGGGTAAACCCCAATGTACAGGCTCCAAGTTGGGGGGCAATAAGTATACCCACACCCGCTCGGCGTCTCTCACCGGGGGCAACTCCAGAGTGGTAGAGAGTCCAGCCCCTCTCAAGGAGATTGGTTCCAGAGTCCAAGCTGTGCGTCAAGGTGAGCCCGACTATATCTAGCCGGAACTTCTCAACCTCATGCACAAGCTCAGGCTCCTTCCCCTTCAGAGAGGTGACATTCCACGTCCCAAGAGCCAGCTTCTGTAGCCGAGGATCGGACCGCCAAGGTCCCTGCCTTCGGCCACCACTCAACTCACACTGCACCCGACCTCCTTGGCCCCTCCCATAGGTGGTGAGCCCATGGGAAGGTGGACCCACGTTGCCTCTTCGGGCTGTGCCCGGCCGAGCCCCATGGGTGCAAGCCCGGCCACCAGGCGCTCGCCAACGAGCCCCACCTCCAGGCCTGGCTCCAGAGGGGGGCCCCGGTGACCCGCGTCCGAGTAAGGGAAAACGCCGTCCAAATTTTGTATTTGTCATAGGAGGTCTGTAAACTGCAGTTTGTCTCATCCCTCACCTAGGACCAGTTTGCCTTGGGTGGCCCTACCAGGGGCATAAAGCTCCGGACAACAGAGCTCCTAGGATCACTGGGACACGCAAACCCCTCCCCTTTTTTCTTCTGATTTTTGGTTATAGTCCTCATTAGTTTGAATTGGTTTGGGGTGAACATTTTATAGTATCTTTGATGTCTTTTTTGTTTTGTCTCCGTTCGGTTACTCTCTTCTTCCGAGTTGGAATCTATTATAATTCTTTCAGTTTGTAAATTTATTTTCCTCCATCTTCTCCCCCTTATCTTTATTGTCCTCTTTTTCAGACATCTGACTCAAGAACTCAGTTAAAGTCAGTTCCCTTGGAGTTAACTGTGAGTCAGGTGAAGACAAGTAGGGCTGAGATGGAGTATAAAAACTGAGATCATCAATCTCATTGACTGACTGATTTCAGGATTTTCATCAATTTGGATTGGAATATTTGCGTTAATATCTGGTTTAGATTTCTCTTTTTCTCTTCTAGGCAATTCCTGTTCCTGTTCCTTCTTTTTGTTGAGTTTTAGGAGATGGAATCTGGATATAAGACCACCAATCCTCTTTAATAGATTCCTCCATTTTTTCTTTTTGCTTAAGGGATTGGCCTGAGACTACTTGGGCCCAGGTAAGTACTTTTATATTTGTCATTAGTTAGTTCCTGTCCTTTTAATGTATGACCAATGATTATTTTAGGGTCATTATCTTTCTGTGTCATTTGTAGTTTATCATTATTGTTCTCTGTATCCAAGTTTGGATTTTTACCTCTGAGGTTTAAGTTTTGTTCCATTTCTTGTATTATTAATTTAGTTTGCATTTGCATTTGTTTCTTTTGTAGTGCTTCTGTCATATTATCCTCCAGTGACTCCAATTCTTTGGTTAGGAGACTTAACCAAGTTCCACTGTCCCTTGAAAATCTCCTTTTGAACCAAATGTTGTCTGTTTGCCAGTATTCTCTCCATTCTTTATTTGTTCTTACTATTTTAATTATTTCTTTTTGTAGTTCTTTGATTGAATCAGCATAATGCTCTTGTAAGATTTGTAAACTAGTCGTCTCCCAATTCTTAGCATTGCCCTCAATTAATTCCTTGGTTTGAGGAGTAATGAAAGCCGCTCTAATATATTGGGCCAAATATTGAGTTTGTTTGGCAGTCCCTCTCGGAGTATTGCCTCTGATAGCAGCAGCAATTATATTGCTGTGACGTTTTATTTGAGCCCATTTATAAAAGATTCTGACTTTGTCAGCACAGAAAATATCGGTCATTTTGTCTTGTTCTATTTCTCTAGTATTTGTACGTGTCTCTTTCCTCAGGAGTCCTATAGAAATATTGTCCTTTCCAGGGTTGTTGACTCTTATAAGTTCTGTCCTTGTTAAAAGAATTTCTGTAATTTCCATAGAATCTCCTCTCTTTTTGTCTATAAGGTCTGAAAGTAGTTCTGTCTGTACTAAAGTTATTATATCTTCCTCCATCCTCAAATGTATGTTCTCTCGTTTTGATAATCTCTATAATAATCATAGTTTGGTTCTCTGAAATATGTGTTTCTGTGATTAGGTCTCGACATATAGTATATGTTGTCTCTATTTTTGTAATAGTTAGAGGTGAATTGTCTGTTGTAACTAAAATTCCACCCTTGTTGATTCCCTTGTTTGTGTAATTTATGTCTTGTGTCCTCTCTTTTACCTTCAAGGTTGTCACTCTGTACGTATTGTTCATCCTCCTCTCTGTAAAAGTAATATCGTTGTCTAAAACTGCACCATACGTTTCGCCTTTTACGGCTTCCTCACTGGTGACTTAAATAAAATAAAAGTGAAAGTTTTCTTACCTGGTTTATACTCTATCAGTATCGTCGCCAATGTTTAATCAGTTTGGGAACACAAGCGAGCATGCGGAAGGACCTGGCAAGGTTAGGTTTTATAAATCTTTTTATTTTTTGAGTGTGGCCTAACCACACTTTCCCTTATTCCTTCAGTTTCTATTTCAAACCAAAGGTAGTGGCACTCTCCACTCCGCTGCTCGGTTTACTATCCCCCTTATTAACTCCTTCATAATATCTTTTTTCTGATACTTTTAATGCTTGTTTCAACTTACAACTGTTTCATACTTTTCTAAAACAGAATTCTTGATTTGAATCCAGTAACACCCCTATAACAGAAGAGCCTTCTTCAATGCGTCTTTTTCCTTTTTCTTTCTTTTACAGGAAGTGATGGTTGCATGTTGTGTAGAATTGAATCTTGGGACTCCCAGTCCTCCAAGAATCCCCGGATGACGTCTTATTCATAGTGAGTATACTTCGCCATCTTGAACAGGTAAGTGACCTTATTTCTAATATGTATCCTTGTGTTCTAATAATTACATTTATTTAACATAAGTACAAACAGATTATAATTATTTATTACCCTTTTGTTAAAATCCATCTATAAAACAAGAACAAACAGTATTAGTTACTCATGTATTAATTATAGTGTCCATCCTTTAATTGCGTACTGTCTCTTTAAATAAATCATTTCACATTTCGTGCACAAATACCCTTTTAGATATGTCTAAAATTCTTTTTACAAAAATTCACTGTTATGCCCTAGAATATAAAAATCACAGAGGCCTCCTTGGTCCACACTAGGAAGTACCTGGTAATCCTCCAAATACTTGTCATTAAAGTCTAGGGGAAAGTTTACTTTTATAATATTGTCTTATCCAAAATTCTTCTTATCTAAAATATCCATTTCATTAATTAAGATTAATTTTATGTCTTATATAATCTTAAATTACTGGAGGCTTCTTCATCCCATATTTGAAAATGTCTTAAATGCTTCTTGTGTCTTCCCATTGAAATCAATGGGAAATTTTCCTTAGCATTTTGGTGCCGTGCCTAAAAACTATAATAGTTATCATCTATGTTTCTTTTGAAAAAATGATATTAGGTTACCAATATTCTTAAATACCCTGAGGCATTTTTTGCCCGTACTTGGAAAATATCAAGAATCCTTCATTTATAGTCCATTAAACTCAATGGGAAAAGCAGGCCTCAAGCCTGTCAGTAGTATAAATTTGATAATATCTAAATATATTTAGTTCCAATTCAATCCTAAGTTATCTATTAAGTGTATATACTAGGATTTTTATTATAAAATTATATTTTGAGTTATTTTTTACCTTTTAAAGTGATATGTATATGCTCCTCTTGTTAACTCCCATTGAAATCAATGGGGAATTTTCCTTAACATTTAGGTGCCGTGCACAAAAACCGTAATAGTTATCCTCAAAATTCCTTTAAGAAAAATTCCATCTTATTACTAATATTCTTAAAATCCCTAGGGCCTTTTTTGCCCATATTTGAAAATTATCAAGAATCCTTCATTTATGCTCCTTTGAATTCAATAGGTGAGGTAGGCCTCAAAGTTGTCAGTGGTATAAATTACATAATATCTGAGTATAATTAATTACCATTCAGTCATAATTTGTTTATTTAATGCATATATTTCAAATTTTATTTGAATATTGTACTTTGAATGCTGTTTTATCTTTTTTAAGTCCTATTTATATGTTCCTCTTATTTGCTCCCATTGAAATCAATGGTGAATTTTCCTTGATACTTAGTTGCCTTGCACAAAAACCATAATAGTTATCATCAAAATTTCTTTAAGAAAAATTATATCTTATCTCTAGTATTCTTAAAATCCCTAGGGCCTTTTTTGCCCATATTTGGAAATTATCAAGAATCCTTCATTTATGATCCATTAAATTGAATGGGAAAGATAGGCCTCAAAGCTGTCAGTAGTATAAATTGAGTTGCATCTAAATAGAATTATTTCACATTTAGTGATAAGCATAAGAAAAGGTGTTTTAAGATTAGGGATTGGGTGTGGGGAAGGTATATCAAGATTAGGTAAAGGTGGGAAATAGGACATCAGTATTAAGCATTGGGGTGGGACATTAAGTTTAGGCAAGGATTGAGATATTAAGTTTAGGCATGAGGAAAGTGTTTATTGATTAGGCATTGGGGTGGGATATTAGGTTTAGGTAAGGGTTAAGATTTAGCGATTAGATATGGGGGTGGGATATTAGGATTAGGCATGGGGTGTTTTAAGATTAGGCATTGAGGTGGAAATTAGGGTTAGGTTTTAGGGTAGGGGATATCTGCATGACCGATATCCCAAATGCACGGGTTCACCAATCCTAGTATAAATATTCTTATTATCTTTTTAAGTTAAATCCATGCCCAATAGTGTAACCTTAATTAAACATTTAACACACCCTGCATTCTCACATGAATTCATCCCCTCTCTCATTAAGGCCCTTATGGACAATGGTGTCTAATTTAAAGATCCATTCACCTTCTTTTCGGAGCCTGCCTTTTTTGCTCCACATAGGATCTTGCTCAAGTGTAAAAAGACAGGAGTGTGTCCAGATAATTTAAAATGGGTATAAAGAGCAGTGGCCTTAGTCTGATTTTCAATAAATCGCAGATGTTGAACACATCTCAGTTTTAGTGCGTTTTGTTTCCCCAACATACGTGACAAAACATTTTGCGCATAAATACAATTAGTTGAGGAAAGGGAAAGCTGTTGGTAAATCGGATACTCCACTGACGTAGTTACATTTTTAATAACTTTTTTATTCCTATATGTGATCCGCCAAGCACATTTATTCTGTTGTCTAGCCGTACATGAAGCTCTTACTATTATATCTTTTAGATTTTTGTTTTTTCTGTAGGCCGACACCATCCTAAATTGTTGCAGATCTGGATCTTTAATCCGTACAGTGAAAAAAATATTTTTAAGTATCCAAGCCACCCTTTGGGCTTGATTTGAAAAGGTAAAAATCAACGGGATCACCTTATCCCCATCACCTCCTCTATACTCCTGATCCTGTATTTCCACCACCCGTCCTGTCACTAATCTTTGCACTCTTGTCCCACAGTTGACAGTTCATGTCGGAGCACAAACCAAGCATGAAGTCAAAGGAATTGTCTGTAGACCTCGGAGACAGGATTGTCTCGAGGCACAAATCTTGGGAAGGTTACAGAAAAATTTCTGCTGCTTTGAAGGTCCCAATGAGCACAGTGGCCTCCATCATCTTTAAGTGGAAGAAGTTCGAAACCACCAGGACTCTTCCTAGAGCTGGCCGGCCATCTAAACTGAGCGATTGGTGGAGAAGGGCCTTAGTCAGGGAGGTGACCAAGAACTCGATAGTCACTCTGTCAGAGCTCCAGAGGTCCTCTATGGAGAGAGAACCTTCCAGAAAGACAACCATCTCTGCAGCAATCCACCAATCAGGCCTGTATGGTAGAGTGGCCAGACGGAAGCCACTCCTTAGTAAATGGCACACGGCAGCCCACCTGGAGTTTGTGAAAAGGCACCTGAAGGACTCTCAGACCATGAGAAAGAAAGTTCTCTGGTCTGATGAGACAAAGATTGAACTCTTTGGTGTGAATGCCATGCGTCACGTTTGGAGGACACCAGGCACTGCTCATCACCAGGCCAATACCAGCCCTACAGTGAAGCATGGTGGTGGCAGCATCATGTTGTGGGGATGTTTTTCAGCGGCAGGAACTGGGAGACTAGTCAGGATAAAGGGAAAGATGACTGCAGCAATGTACAGAGACATCCTGGATGAAAACCTGCTCCAGAGCGCTCTTGACCTCAGACTGGGGCGACGGTTCATCTTTCAGCAGGACAACAACCGTAAATACACAGCCAAGATATCAAAGGAGTGGCTTCAGGACAACTCTGTGAATGTCCTTGAGCCCAGACTTGAAGCCGATTGAACATCTCTGGAGAGATCTTAAAATGGCTGTGCACCGACGCTTCCCATCCAACCTGATGGAGCTTGAGAGGTGCTGCAAAGAGGAATGGGCCAAACTGGCCAAGGATAGGTGTGCCCAGCTTGTGGCATCATATTCAACAAGACTTGAGGCTGGAATTGCTGCCAAAGGTGCATCGACAAAGTATTGAGCAAAGGCTGTGAATACTTATGTACTTAGTTGTTAAAGACAATGATTAGAATGTAGGTAAATCCCTGGCAGTTACTGGATTTTTAATTATTTTTTTATCCCTATAGGGAATTTGCCAAGCCAACCTATTCTTTTTGCGTCTTGTACACGATGCTCTAACAATAAGATCTTTTAAAGTCCTATTTCTACGATAAGCTTCCATAATTTTAAATTTAGCCAGATCATCGTCTATTTCCTGTGCCTCTCGAAAATTATCTTTCAAAACCCGAATAACTTTCTGAGCCTGTCTGGAATACGTAAACACCATGATAATCATATTATGTACCTGTTCCCCTTCTTGCACCTCCTCCTCAATTTGTTTTTCCCTCGTGTACCTGTCCACCTGCTCCATCCATAATTCAAATTCCTCCTCCAGTCCCTGCCGTCCTCTTCCTTGTTCCTGTCTCCCATTTAAAGACCCCATAAATTCCTCCAATCCTTCACACGACCTCCTCATCATTATTATATCACTTATAAATTTCTGCTTCCATTGTCCCTCCATCCAACTCCTATCCACTTCCAAGAATGTAATTATTATATTTCCCCCTATCATCCTTAATTGATTTTAAAGAATGGTCCCAATTAAATTGCTACCACCTACAGGGGTCATTCCAATCCTCCTTAAGGATGCTACAAAAAAGAGGAATACCGAAATTGGAAGAGGGTGGATTCTCAAGGTGAGAAATCCAAGGAATACAATCCACCTCCAGGGTCTGGGAAATAGGCCCTACATTGGGGTACCAGTATTTAATCTCGGCCTCTAATGCCCAATTTTTGATCTTAACATCAGGACCCCACTTATAGGCTTTAAGGTCACGGTTTATTGTAGGGCAAGTTGATCGTACCTCCAAATCCTGTGGTTCATATAAAGTCTGAAAAACCTCATGTGGGTTGGGATTAGCATCAGGGATTCGGGAAGAAATTTTAGCCTCAAGGTCCCAATAGATGGTCTTAATGATTGGGGTCTGATTCACGATCTTAACATCAGGACCCCTTTCATGGGCCTTAAGGTCAGGATTTATTGGGGGGCAGTTCATTTCTAATGTAAGATTCTCCTGTTCCCTATCGACCCCATACTCAAGCTGTAAAATAGCCACAGGGTTCTGGGAGAGCCTCTTAACATCAGGGATGTAATTTAAAAAATTAACATCAGGGATCCGATTTAACAAAATTAACCTCAGGAATCTGATTTAAAGACTTGTCAGGAATCGAATCTGAATTATTAACATCAGGGAATCAATTTAGAGAATTAACCTCAGGGAACTGATTTAAACTATTAACATCAGGGATCTGTTTTAAAATATTAGCATCAGAGATCTGATCTTGAATATTAACATCAGGGGACTGATTTGAAACTTTAACTCCAGGAATCTGCTTCAAAACATTGACATCAGAGATCTGATTTAAACCATTAATGTTTGGGGTTTCCAAGTCGGAATAATCATCCCCTACTCTGTTCTCACACAGATCTACGTACATAAGTGCCCATAGAAACATCTTGTGACAAAGTGAGTCTATAAGTTTTAAACATATTGATGTCCAAAGGATCTTGGGAGGAGCACCTAAGCTCATCCTGTTGCGTTCCAGATTTCATTAATAATGACATAAATTTAACTAACCCATTAGTTGATAAAAAATGAGTATAAAAACATCCTCCATGTCAAATATAGTATTCCCTGTCTTATTTTTTATGTTTCAGCACTCAGATGTCCCAAACAGGCAAAAGGAAAGAAGAAAGAACAGGGAAGACAGCAAGGTAAATATTATTTTCAGAAAAGTTAATTATTTTTTTAATTTTGGGGTAAAGTAGAGAACCAAGAACTTAAGGTTAGGATTAGGGTAGGGGATATGGCCATTAATGGCAAGCACTGGTACGACCATTCCCGATTTTAAAAATTAATTTTTTTCCTCTTTTTGTTCTGATCTACCTCTCACTTAAATAAATAAATAAATAAATAAATAATTATTATGTGGAATAAAATTCTTTTTAAATCCAAGTAAACTAAATCCCCCTAGAAATATTAATAATACCAATATTAATAAAATTAACAATTCTGTAAAATCAAACTTTATAAAAAATCAATATTTCCATAAAAATCCCCACCTCTTAAAATTTCATAATTTATTAATCATCCCTAAAACCTATCCTCTCATAATTAAATAAATAGATAAATAAATTATTGATAAACTAATAAATACCTAAATCAATAAATAATCCGATCCTAAAATTAAGAATATAAATATAAATATCTAAATTGTTCCTAAAAAAATCCTTTACTTTTCGTTCAACCCCAATGGGACCCAGGTATTTAGTGCTCTTATCCATTTCCTTTCTGCTTTAAGTCTTCTCATTTTGTTCCATTGTCTCTGCTGCTCCAGACCAAACATGACTGGCTTATGTCCGTCCATTCTAAAATGTTGGTAGGGCATCGTTTCTTTTTTCAGATTCCTAATGCATCTGAGATGCTGTACAAAACCGGTCCCTCAACGCATTCTTGGTCTTGCCTATATAGATGAGACCACAGGTGGAGCACTGAATCCCATAAACACAGTTTTTATAGTTGATCTAAAAGGTTTGGTGAATAGGTTTATCCACCTTTGCCAGTTTGTTGTGAATATTTTTCTTCCTGACAAAGGGGATTTTCCAAGCAGTTTTGTTTTTTTGTTTTTTGGTTGGACACTTCGCATGTACCAAGATGTCCCTAAGATTTTCGTTTCTTCTGTACGCAGCAATGAGTTGGTATTGTTGTAGTGGGAGATGAGTGCCCTGCGCCCCCATAAAATTTTAGCGCAGGACACCCATAACAGTCCTGGCATGATGGGAATATGTAATGACAACCGGAATTTTGTGTCTGGGACCAATATCGGGTAAGTGCCCCACCCGTAAGACCTCTACCTGCGCCTGATCCACCTCATCCACCGCCAACACCCGGAAATCCACCAACCACTCCTCCTTGGTCCTCTATCTCATGGATGTTCCCAATTTCGTTGGCCTCAGGGCCCTCTACCTCTAAATTATTAGGGTTAGAAGAGGGAGGGGTTAGCCCATCATCCACCTCAACAGGGGTCAGGATCTTAACATCAGGGCCACTCCCCCCTAAATTTTTAGGGTTAGTCCATCCTGAACCTCACCAGTGGTCGAGATATTAACGCCAGGGCCACCCAACCCTAAGTTTTTAAGGTTAGGTTTATGGTAGGGGATTCTAGCCCGAAGGCCAAAAACAATGCATGGGTACACATTGTGTGGCTATAAATAATCTATTCATTTTATAGGGGCCCCCTGTTCCATCAAAGTTAAAAAGCAATCTCTGATCGTTTACAATCAATTCCCTCGTCATCCAATCCATACCACTAATAAAAAAATGTTGCACTTGTAAAATATGTCTTAAAATTTATTTTTATACAATGACCCTCTATCTGCTCTGGGTCATTGATCATCTTTAAATTAAACTTAAATACAAGTGACCTAATTTTAAAATACAGTAGTAAAAACTAGATATACTAGGAACATCATAATCCGTTTATCCAAGATTACCTCCAACTCTTCAATGAACACTAAATCTCGAACTATAATGACCTGTACATTCTGTCCATTTCACCTTCCACACTTCTGCCCTCCATCCCCTCTGTCCACCCAACAATACAATCCCCATCTACAATATTAAAACTAAAACTTGCCCCCTCCTTCCTAAAGTAATACCCCTCCCCCACTATCTTAAGATTAGGGCCCCACCTCACTATTTTAAGGTTAGGGCTCCCACCCCCTAGGGTTAAGATAAGGGTTTGGGCGAGGGCTACCTCCTTATTCTAAGTTTAAAGTCCCCCCAAGCTTTTTTTAGGAATTTAGGCCCCAACCCCACTATTTTAGGATTAGGGCCCCCACCCCACTATCTTAAGATTAGGGCCCCACTCCACTAGTTTAGGATTAGGGCCCCCTCCCCTGGGGTTAAGGTAAGGGTTTGGGCGAGGGGAAGACCCTCTTCACCACCATTCCCAAAAAACTACAAAATTCCAGAGAAGGCAAAATACTCTAATCGATGGGAATAAAACTAGATACAACACAAACTATAAAATCATACGATCCATGCTCTTCCTTAATCAAGGGTAAAAAAAGCCGGACCCTATGTCTACATACACCTAAAAAACAGACAAGTTCCCACACCCCCTCCAGACAGCACACTAAAAGTCGCCCAAAGTTTTGTTCAACCAATAAGAAACTAATTCATGAGCAGACTCTGAGCCTAGGCGATCCGGGCGATCCACCTCCCTGTACAGTTTAAATCTGGGAGTGAGGATCACTCTCGTCATGTCACACCTCAAGAGTTGCTCATTAAAATTAAATATCTTTCTGTTCACCACAGGATCAGCCGTGAGTGGAACCTGAGCCAAAAACACCTGAGCATAGGTAAAAATGCTCCTTAAAGTAGGGAGCACCTTAGCCCACTGAATTTGTAGCTTAGTCGCAGTTGTGGCCTGCACCACATCCCAATAACCAGCTAGGACTACGACTCTCTTTACCCTCAAAGTATTTGGGCCTTTCTTGAGATTTCGTAATAAGGAGGTCAAAGTCATTTTATTGACAGTGATCAAACAAACCTCCCTATGTGTCCCATGCTGGAAATTGGCAAGCGTATTATCCGCTAAGATGAGGGTCTCCCTGTCAAAGTCTGCCGGAATGGAGGCCAAGTCGTCACAATGAACAATTTTCATATCGGAGGTATCAGTATCGATCAATTCCCCTGACGAATCCTGGGAAAGATCAATCATCATTTGACCTCCGACAGGTGAAAGATTTTTCTTTTCCAATTGAGTAAAACCCAAAGTCTTTTCCTCAACTTGAATTGTCTGTGACCGACCTTGTCTCTCCAAACCTGCAGAGTATGACACCAAAGAAACCCTCTGATTTTGATCAGGTTCTCTCACAGTGATAGGTGTAGATGACACAGAACTCTTAATATGTTTATTATTGGTATTTTTTACCTCTCCTGTTGCCTGCCCTCTCTCCACTCCCGGAGGGCCGAATGCCCGCCGAGCCGAAGCCTGTGAATTTTGTGGATCCGACCCAGCAGACACCGATCCCCCAAGATCAGAAGACGACATTTGGCCAACAGTTTGATCAAACATGAGAGGCCCATCTTGTTTCTTAGAGCTAATAAAAATGTGCTGTCTGAAAGAGATTAGGGAAGAAGCTGTTAATTTATTCCTGTACTTCCTTTTTGCCATAGAAATGGCCTTGGCCTGAGCCAATTCATCTGCTACGGGTAAGTTTTTGCAGTAATCCTGTATAACCTGGCCATAATGATCCCTTAATACCTCTAAGACATTCTGCAACCAAATATCCGTATTATTTCTAATTTTATTAGCAGTAATAGAATTGGGTGAGGCAGGTTTAATAAAATTAGTCAATCTATCAACCTGTTTTGCCATACCTTTTGGTGGATTTGAACTTGCCACAATCTCCAAATGATGGATTGCTTGCAGCAGTTTGAAGTATAGCTTTTCCACCTTGAGAGATGTCATAATGGCTACAAGGAAGCACAAGACACCAAACAAACACACACAACAAGGACAGAGATATAAAAGTTATAAAATATGGGTCACTGTTCACACCCCACGGGTAAGTATTCCTATCCTGTAAGTAGTCAAAAAGTAAAAAGATTTTAAAGCTAGGAAACAAGGAATAAGCAGGTAAGTATGAGACAATTATTTTAGTATTCACCCACTCAAGTTTTGGATTACAGCCCCAGGACCTAAGTATACTACTAGTAAGTATTTTTAAAGAAAAAGATTTTTTTCAAATAAAATTAAATATAAATTGTGCATAAATCTATCGTGCACCCTTAGATTTATGTGCACTAAACAAAGAAAATGTAACCTAATTTTGAAGATTTTTGCAGAAAAGAAAAAAGGGGTCCCTAAAATGTGAAAAAAATACTACTTCTATTTATTAATGAACTAATGTGCATAAAAAACTCCTACTAAATCAAGTGTGTATGCATTAAAAACTACCCTGCCAAGTGATCTTGGCTTGCAGAAAAAAAGGAAAAAAGAAAAATCAAAAAATGAAAAACTGTGCACAGAAAAATACTTACTGCTAGGATCCTGCAGACTGAAAAAATAGGATTAGTAAAAAAAAAGTTTGTTATTTTAAACTAACCCCCCACAGTTAAAAACCAATCTTTATTTGAATAAAAAGTTAAAAAAGAAGAAAGGAAAACTCAAGCTCAGGTAAGTAAAAAAAGGCAATTACCAAACCCCAAAACCCTTTTCCTAAAAAATATCAAAGAATGTAAAAAGACTAAGTTTAAGGTTAGGGTTTGGTAAGGTCAGTTGGTCAACCACTCTCCCAAGGGTTAGGGTCTTAACCTTAGGGCTGCCTCCTCCTAAGTTTTTAGGGTTAGGGTTGGGGAGGTTTAGTCGATCCTCCAATTCTGTAGGGGTAAAGGTCTTAATCTCAGGGCCCCCTCCCCCTAGGTTTTTAAGATCAGGATAGGGTGGGGTTAGTTGATCATTATTTTTTTGTCTAAACCAGGAAGACCGTCGTAAATCCCAGATCCGGACCAGAATAGAAGACCAGGAAGAAGAACAGAAAGAAGACCTTGCAAAGGAAGAGTCCGAAGATGTTAGAAGGAAGAAAGGTAAGTAAGAACTGGTAAGTAAGTGTTTTTGTTGGAGTTGATAAAAAATACTGCATTATTTGATAATTAAGAGATTGTATTGTATGTATTCCAGATGTACTCGGGTAACCATCTGGAAAATCTGGAATAAGATGTGAGTCCATAACAGTTGAGGCACTCAACAACAACAACAACAACATCTATTTATATAGTACGTTTTCATACAAATAATGTAGCTCAAAGTGCTTTACATAATGAAGAAAAGAGAAATAAAAGACAAAGTAAGTATTAGAATAAGACCACACTAATTAACATAGAATAAGAGTAAGGTCCGATGGCCAGGGAGGACAGAAAAAAAAAAAAAAAAAAACCTCCAGACGGCTGGAGAGAACAAATAAAATCTGCGGGGGTTCCAAGCCACGAGACCACCCAGTCCCCTCTGGGCATTCTACCTAACATAAATGAAACAGTCCACTTTGTATTTAGGGTTCTCACGGAAGGACTTGATGATGAGCATCTCAAAGGAGCTTCTGAAGAAAAGGAATCTGAAGAGAAGTAAACTGAGATTTGTGAAGAAGAATTAGAATAGACCGAAAGGGCATCTGCCAACCTTGAGATGTTCATATCCTGTATTGGAGGAAGCTGTGGAATCCCCGTTTTAGAGTTAGTTAACCCCCCAGAGATACTTGACTTAACCTCCAGTTGGACCTCCCGTAGAAAGCGACGGGTATAACCTCTTTTCCTCAGGGACAGAAATAATAATTGTGCCGCTTGTGCTGCATCTGTTTGATTCGAATTGATCCTAAAAAACCTTACAAATTGAGATTTAATTATACTTTTTAATGTATGATTGGGGTGGAAACTGGTTCTGTACAATAAAGCTTGGGTGTCTGTGGGTTTGAAATATATCCAGGAATTTAATGTTTTCTCCGCTGATGATTCTAAATTAAAATAAATCTGTGTCTAAAAAGTTTAAAGCGGTGTGACTAACTGTTGGAATTAATTTGATTGATCGGTGATGTGAATTTAGAATTTTAACAAAATGATCAAAATCTTTTGATGAGAAGGTCCAAATGCCAAAGATATCATCCAAGTATCTGAAGTATCTAAAGAGGAGTCTCGGGCACTTGCGAAAGGCTGTTTGCTCCCACCAGGCCATGTAAATATTGGCATAAGTGGGAGCAAAGATTTTTTCCCATGGCAGTCCCATGTACCTGGAGATATAACTTTTTGTTAAAAATGAAATCGTTGTTTAACAAACTGATGCTAGGAAGATCCAAGATGGCCTGATCCGGCCTATCCGGAGCCAGATTCTCCACAAACAGTCGGGCCACTGCCTCCAACCCCATGGTGGTGTCAATATTTGTATACAATGACTCCACATCCATGGTGAACATGAAACAGTGAGAAGGAACCTTTAAATCTTTAATAACCTGTAAAAAGTGATATGTGTCCTTGATGTAACTATTGCGATAATGGAATGAGAAAATGATCTACGCATTCCGCTATTCTATAGGATTCTATATGAAAATAAAAATAATTAATAACTAATTTAATTTAGGGTTAGGTGTTAGGGTTAGGTTGTTTAGGTTTATATATTTTTTTATTTGTTTAGAGTGTGGCAAGCCGACACTATATATTTCACCTCCGGGTCAATATTTTGAGCCGGGGGTGGTGGCACTCTCCACCCTGTCTACAAACTTGGCACTTAATAATTCTGAGGTAGTGTATTTTGTTTACTTTCTACTCACAATAAAGTTTCCGTTCGTTACATATGACAATCGTTATGCTATACACCCTTCAGCCAGCTTTTATACACACAACAGCTGTAATGGCGTTTCTTCTCCGTTTCAAACTTTATATACACCCTCGTTGTGATATCTCCTCCCCTGTGATTGGCTGAATCACCCAGAACATTGCCTCCGCAGAGAGGATCCTCGTCACGTTATAAAGGAGGCCATCTTGGATAGGTAAGTGTTGATACCTTTGATTATTGCATTTGATGTATACAATTTATTACATTTATTAAATTTTATTAACCAGTTTTATAATATCCCAATATTTAAATTGTATCGAATGTTCCAATATCAAAAGAGTTCCCTAAGAAACAAAAAGGAGAGGTTAGTTCTGCAATATGTACATACTATCTGCTAATTATAGAAAAAAGTTTTGTTTTATTTTTCGGTTAATCTTTCTTTCAAACTCCATTAATAACCTCCCAATCCATCATTTATATAATACTATCTTGATTTGACTTGAAAATATAGTCTTAAACTTGAGTTGTACTGATTTGATTGGAATTGCGTACTATCCCTTTAAAAAAAATACTTTTTAACTGTGCACAAAAACCCTAATAGGTAAATGCCAAATTCTTTTTGTAAAAATTCAAGAAGCTTCCCCTACAGCTGGAAATCACAAGGGCCTTTGTTGCCCGTACTTGTAAAATACCCATAATCCTCCGTCTTTCGTCCATTCATTCCTATGGGGTTAGTGGAACCAATCATGTGGTCTTGCACCCCAACAAAATTGTGTCCAAGGAAAATTCCTTCAAAATTACCTCAAGAGTGTTCTTTTGTATCAAAAAATCATAAGGGCCTTCTATGTCCATGTCTGTAACAAAGCCAGAATCCTCCATCTGTGCCTTCACTCAAGTCAAAAGCTTAGGCCCCAAATCCACTCATTAGGTTTAGGTGTGTGGTCTATCCGTTAAGATTAGGCTCCCAAAGTGTTCATTTAAGTTTAGGTAATAAAAATATTGATTAAGATTAGGCTACCAGTATATTGGTTTAGGATTAGGCTTGAAGAGTACTGATTAAGTTTAGGCATCCGGCTCACTGTTTAGGTTTTAGGCGTGTGGTATATAGATTTAAGATTCGGCTCACAGTATACTAACTTAAGTTTAGGCAAAAGAAATATTAATTAAGATTAGGCACCAATTTATAGGCTAAAGATTAGGCTGGAAGTCTCTAGGCCTTAGGTTCAGGGTCTGTATTTAGGGGATGGATGTAATGTTACATCCCATCAACTCTTATAACAAAGATAGATTAGATGGATGTGTGTTACGTCCACTAGGGCTCGTGTAACCCATACAAGGACTCCCTTTAAAAAAATTAGGGTCCAAGACAGGCAGTCACGAACCCAGTGGATACCATCTATAACAAAATTATCACCATCTTTGATTAAGAATGCTTTTAGTTTTTATAATCCATTTTGCTTCCCAGTATTTTCTCTGTCCAATTGACCAATCTTTCTTGTGATCTAAGATTCGAATTTTCAGGTTGTTAATCCCAATTTTATGGAAGTGGTTCATTAAGGCTGTATTTAGCTTATTAGACCTTATATAGGTTAGGTGTTGTAGTAATCTTACCCTTAGAGAATCTGATGTTTCTTCAATGTAAACCTTAAAACAATGCAAACATATAATTATGTAGACACAGTTGGTGGTATCTAAAAAGTTATGTGTGACATTGGGTATTAAGAATCTATCATGATGACTTCTAAACCAATTCCTTCTATACCAATATAATAATTTCATTTTGTTCTGTTCTTGTGCTCTGCGATTAATCATTCTGCTATTGATCAGTGTATCTTTTAGATTTTTATTTCTTTTGTATGCCGAGATAATATTGTATTTTAAGAAAGTCTCATTATTTTCCCTTAGTTTTACAAATTCTGCTTTTACTACCTGATTGGCCTGTGTGGTAAGTGTAAAAATGTAAATGCTGTGAAGGACCCGGAATCGAACCCACAGCCTCTTGATTATGACACAGCGTTGTACCCTAACCCAATTTCTTTTTCTTCTTTTATATACTTGTTTTGTTATACTTGTACCTTTTGTTAAAGTGTTTATTTGATATTTGGACTACGAGTCAGCAGTTCTTACCACTGCACCACCAAAGTGGTCGTATCAAAGGGGTGTCAATGTCGCACCCTAACACGAGTTCTTTTTCCGCAGTTATATTCTTCCATAAAAGTGCCCCTGTTTGTTATACTTGTTATACTTGTACCTTTTGTGAAAGTCTTTATTTGATATTTGGACTTCAGGCTTCACACATTATGAATTTCAAGTCTACATTTTGCCAATTATTACTAAAACATGACAAACGTTTTTGTTTTAACAATGTGTTTACAAAGATTGTTGTAGGACCAGAAAAACAGACTTGAGCTGCAACAGGTTGGAGGGATGGGATAGCAGGCTGCTTGTGCTGATCGACACATTTACAAAAGAGAAGACGCTGGTGAGGAGGTGAAAGGGAATTTAAGGCGGCCCAGCATTACAACTTTTTTGTAGGCTTCAGGGATTCTAGAGTTAAATTGTTTGCCTTCATTTGTGTCTTTGATGCACCAATTAACTCAGAAGAATTGTTTGTGAAATACAGGAGAAGGTAGTGTGAGATGTTTGCTCGACTCTATCAAGGACATGCTGTTGGCTGTGCTTTGTGTGCACACTGAGTGTTGCTTGACACAGAGAGAACTCTAATGCACCATGGAAAACAATGCAGGGATTGCAACCTCCCTGTAACAGAGGTGATCACGGGATATAGAAATCCTGAGGACTATTATGATGCAGTTCATGAACTCGACCGAGCGATGGTATTAGTGATGACTGTGAATACTCTTCACTGGGATGCACATCACCTTTCCTTTTCTCTCTGATGTCAAGTGCTACTCTTGGGATTCTGCAGCTGTCATTAAACTTCCTCACTTTTCAGCCCTGTAGTTTCTCTCAGCCTTTTATTCTTATTATTTATGCTCAGATAAATATTGCATAAGTACACATTTATTCCTTTTGATAGGCAAAACACAAATTGTTCAGGCTTTGTTTCTCCTTCATTTGTCAAATGGCTACTGGCTTGTTGTAGAGGACAATGGCTCCTGCTACTTCATACACAGAAAGTGTTCGGTTATCTTGGTAAGACATTTAAAAATCTAACGACACAATACAGAGGTGCGTGCTCATTTGTGTGTTTTGATATTTTATTTCTTTGAAATGAATGCTTTAGTAAAAACTTGAACACAAGTGACTTTAAGTGATCATTAATAAAGACCTGACACTTGATATCTGTGTGTTTAGATAAACCTCAGCTTGTTGATTTCAAACACGTGAAAGTTCTTTGTGTCAAGTCGTGTCACTAATCCCAGACAATACTGTGACTGTCCACTCAGATCCTAAATTTGATTCAGCTCATCGTATTTCCTGATTGTGATGTCTGTTCAGGTGAAATGCCATTATATAAACACACACAGCTGAAGTCATTTTGTGTTAAATTCCTTGACTTTGCTCTCTGGTGTCAGTTCTCATCTCAGGTTTCTCCAGTCTGCACTGAGTTTTATTTCATTTATTCCCTTGACGTCTCTTCCTCTCCCCTAACCACAGGCTGATGAGTTGCAGGTTACATAATCCGCTCCACTGATGAAGTTGTTGGAAGTGTCTCCCTTCCCAGAGTTCTCTTTTCTGCCCTGGTGCACTAATATTGATTATCAATTTGTCTTTGTAGTGTTGATGCAACATGTGAGGAGAGCACAAAAAATAAGAAGATCAAATTAGAGACACTCTAACATGATTTTCTTTTGTGTTTTATCATGTTCTTTAAATTGTTAAAAGGGTTATAGAATAATTTATTTTTTACCTTGCTGTATGCTTTAACTGTAAGCGCACTTTCCATGGCGCAGCTCGTCTGCACACAGAAGGAGGACGTGCGGCTGCTACAGGCAGAGGGCCGTTTCACACTGCATGAATATTCATATACATTTACGTATGTCGTATGCATGTTTTTAGGATTAGATTTGAAATAAGATTAAACAGACATTTCCCTTAATACAGAGTAACAGACATATTTGTAAATACATTGTATATAAGACTACTGTGTGTTTGCTTTGTGTTTCTGAAATATCACGTGAGGCTTTTGTTAATGAAACACAGGCTTCCCAGTGAGTCCAGTTTATTGGTGTCAGCACATGCAGGGTGTGATGTACTCCACACTAAAACATGTCATGCATCGTCTAACTTGTTACATTTTGTTTTGCCCTTTTACACTGCGTGTTTTATCGTAGAAGGGTTTTTTGGGTGACCTTTCCCAACAACATGAGATATTTTTATTCGCACGCCCGGATTCTTTGTTACGTAGACCCTCACACATGTCCCCCATTTAACTTCATAATGACTTCAGCTGTGTGTATTTATATAATGGCATTTCACTTGAACAGACACCACAATCATGACATACGATGAACTGAATTAAATTTAGGATGTGATTGGAGAGTCACAGCATTGTTTGGGATTTGTGACACGACTTGAGAAAGAACTTAAATGTCAGCATGTTGATTTCATTCACATTATCTAAACACACTTATATAACGTATCCGGTATTTGTGAATGATCACTTAAAAAGTGTTTAAATCCTCACTAAAGCATTCCTTATAGATTTGGTGTCGTCCATTACAGGAGATGGACGTCTAAAGTGGAACTCCGTTTCCAGCGGTGTTAATTTTTCTCTTATTTTTATCATCCTGAGGTATCCTGTATTTACCCAACTCGAGGAGGTTCTATTACAGTATATGCAAGCGTATATAAACATGAGCGCTCAGAAAGAAACGGAAAAGAAATCCAAAGCTACACCCAAGCCTAGACAGGCATCAAGTCCAAGTCCAACCTCAAGGTGCGGCCTTACAGAGACTGACCTGGGAAACACAGGCGAAAGCACAGATTTCCTAGGACCCCGGGCCACTGCACCGTCTCCAGTCGAGAGTGAAAGTGGGAGCGAATGTGCAAGTGATGCAGGTCACGATAGCTAGTCAATTCCAGAAGATCCATTGAAACTGGAAATGGCCTTGCCGTCCATGTTTTCATCTACTCCTCGTGAGTCGGGAGCATCGGCTGTAACAGGGCTTGTCACTTCATCTGCGGAGCACAAAGGCCGAAACAATCTGTCTGAACTGAAGGTAATGATCACTGCAATGGCCACCGCTCAAGAAATAAAGGAGCTCAAGAAAGAAAGAAATAAAGGATATGCTCAAGACAAACGAGAAGACAAACAAGAAGCTGTGGCAGGATATTAAAGACCAGGAGAAGTGTGTAAATAATCACTTTGAGGCAATAGTACAGACTCTTCAAAGGACCTGTTCCATAACCGATCATCATTGACAAGGTTCCTCACTCTTACAGCCTCCATGAATGATCCACAGACCACCGCTTTGTTTGTTCTAAAGCCCTCAAGCCCCTGTAATGTGCAGTACAAGCAGTCTTAGACAATAGCGGTATCTGTTTTATCTGCCTTCTCACTGCCCATCTCTGCTTCATATCTTCAAATGCTCAGGCAATTCCCAGTAAAAATAATCCCTCACTCCTGGTATGTCCTCATTCATCTTAAACCAAGCTGTCAGGGTGGTATCTCTATCTCTACTCTTATCCAATGTCCATACTTTGTTTTCCTCTCTAAATACAATGTGATGCTCCCCAGTCAAGTCAACTGCTAACTGCATTTATGTATGTGAATGCTCACAGATATCAAATCCAAACCACCACCACACTGCCTCGGAGGTGCTAATATACCGAGAGTTCACGAATTGCCTAATTTCTTCATCATCAATACTGGTACCTCTCTAATGACAATGTTGACACAGTCATGTGCCTTATATGCGTATTTGAAGACGTACTTCACACTCTTCACTGCAGCACAGATCTCTACATTACAGGTTGTAATTTACTAACCACTCATTCGTCGCTGTCCTTCTAGTAATCTTCATTCTTCATCTCTGCCTATTTTTCAGATATCTATCCACTTTGGCCGATGTCTCCTCCTATTATTACTTCGGGAAATTTTTTAAGCATTGACCCTCCACCATAAATGGAGCTGACAGATTCAAATCACATGGACTGTGGATCACATTTTTAACTTTGATCGCAAGACGGAGAGGGTCTTATGCAGGGAATGCCAGCTCAGCACTTACCAGCCTGTTGATAACATCATCTCTCATGGCTTATCTTCACTGCTGAGAAACAGAAGGATGTGTGTGTGACACAGACCTCACTTCTCAAACTCAATAATGTGGACTTTGTCACAACCACTCTTAGTATCTGCTTCTGCATGATATCATCGATAA
Source organism: Erpetoichthys calabaricus (assembly GCF_900747795.2). Lineage (NCBI taxonomy): Eukaryota > Metazoa > Chordata > Cladistia > Polypteriformes > Polypteridae > Erpetoichthys > Erpetoichthys calabaricus. Next base: position 315,327,817 of record NC_041396.2, on the reverse strand, counting down.
TCTCCTTTAGCTGAAGATGAAACACTCCTACATCTCCTTGTCTTTGGCCTCTGGCCTGGCCCTAGAGTTTTATAATCTCCTGCCACCGCAGATTACACATCAGTGTAGGTCAAAGGTCAGGTGGGCCCTATCTACACACCAATGAAATCGCATCCTGATAGGAAGAATACAGGTGTGCAATCTGTCCAGGGGTCCAGGGTCCTCCTGGTCTGTTCTGTTTATTGTTAACATTCCTGACTCGTATCTAACTAGTGAGAAATAAAGAGCGGCTCCCACAATTTTTACCAAAGGACGCGTTTGGTCTGCTTATTTGAAGGGTGGGATATGACGGGTAGGGTCTTAAATCCAAAGTAAATTTTGGTTGTTCAAAAATAAAAATGCTGATAAAACAATTTATGTAATTGTTCTTTTCAAAACACTGAAACGGACATTACAAGATGAAACAGAATATTACATATCCATAAATGATGGCAGTACTGTAGTTAAATATTCTGTGAAAACATATATAAAGGGATGATATTATCTTTATTAACATTTTATGTGTAAAGACCTTAACACAGAAACACAGTACAGTAGGTACAGTACTTATGTCTACTTTGATATTATAAAGTTTATGTTATTATATTTTACATTTCTAACAACATGTACTGAACTTTTTAAAATGTCACTATGAAAGTTTTTATACTTTTCAAACACTTGGTAATGTACAGTGGTAAGAACTACGAAGCCTTGACTGGCAAGGTGAAGACAATTAATGGAGAACCGCTAAGTTGTACCCGTGTGAAAATGTCCGCTACGTCAGACTTGCTTTCTCATGTGAACGTGAAACTACGTGAAATGAGGCGGCAGAGCTAATCACAGCCCAAGATGTACAGGTGATTCACAAATGAGTGTGTGTGCCAGAGGATGGACTGCTTCTCTGCCCAGGGTTGGGTCTGGTCAGCCATTTGAAGTCCTCTCACTGCAATGCAATTGTTATAAGTGACTTGTAAAATGTGACAAATGTCCTGGATTGTTCTGATTGGGACTTGTGCTTTATAACTGGTGCTGAATGCTGTATGGCTGAGGAGAGAAGAAGAATATTCTGACAGCATTATGGAACCACCTCAGGATGGAGAGACATCACAGGGCACAAATGTCCAAATAACTTCAGCTCTAATTGGGACCAGTACCATTAAATAATAAATACAGATCTTCAATGGACAGAGTACCATTTATTCAAAGGAAAATTGGGTGAAAAACTATGAATATTTATTCTTTGTAAGTAGAACATTGCAACATTTGAAACATTTTGACGAGAACAGGCCATTCAGCCCCAAAACATTGACAGTCCTTTCAACATTATTCTTCCAGAGTAACATCAGGTCGAGTCTTGACGGTCCCTAAAGTCCTATCCTCTACCACACTGCTTGGTAAATTATACGGTAGTGTGACAATAATTTAGAGGTAGCAAGAGTTTAATATTCTGGTTTGCAGTGCATATTGAAAACTGTAAGCATTTGTTTAAGAAATGTCATGAAGAGAGCTACTGAAATGGTTAAGTAAATTAAAGATAAGAATGTGCTGGCAGAAGGTTGATGTAATACACAAAATGTACCAGGAGCTGATTAAGAGATCAGCAGATGTCCTGCAAACAACAAGGGTGGACTGTTGTCACATACACTGGGATTTCAAGGGTAATAGCAAGAGACAGGAGAAGAACAAAAGTGTAGAAGAATAAATGTTTATTTGGGTGTAAGTGAACGAACCGATCAGAGCAAATATATGCGTTAATCAGCACTGTTCTGTAAATTCAGTTCTTTATAAAATAGACCTCTGCCCTGATTTTAGTGACCATTCTGTAACAGACTGCTGTGATTTTTGCTCCCTCTTCAGCATTTATTGTAAAGAAATAAAAGACACAATGAACAAGGTTCCTCCTGCCTGGTGCCTGGTTCCGGTCTCAAAGAGGTTTAATCAAACTTGTCCTATCATAGAGGATAAGTTTCTTTCTTTAATTAATGTTTATTTCTTCCACAGTTTTGGTGTCCAAATATGAGGTGGTTTGATTCTTGCTGGAGAAAGACACCCGGCAGACTGGTGATCTCAAGTGAAGCGAGGCCGACGAGATAGCTTCATTCAGTAGGACTGCACCCAGCAAACGTTAGGAGGGGCCCGTTGATTTCTGCGTGGGACTGAAGACACTGGAGGACGCGACTGTAGAACCTACTCGGGTAGGAGAAGGCTTGTTCATTTGTTCATCTACACTCTTCCTGTGTTTTAGACAGATCAGCAGCCATCTACACCCCACATCGTGAACTCCCACTTCCTGTAGTTTGATACCCGATGTCTCATGTGGTTCCTTATCAAATGTTTTATGAAGACTGAATAAGTAACATCATTTCAACGGGTCTGATCATATCTTTTTGTTTCTTCCTCAAAGAATTCCAGCATATTAGTAAGACATGACCACCGTCGACTGAACCAATACTGATTTTTCAGTAAAAGTCCTGCTCTTGCCATGTGCTGCTCAAGCTTCTCCTTAGTAATTCCCAGCATGAACTTTCCTACGATGCATGATAAGTTTACTGGCCCATAGTTACTTGGCCAGTTTTTTATACACTTTCTATATAATAAGATAGTATTTGCAAAGCATCTGAACTGATAGACCGGAAAGAAAAAAGAGTTACCAGCTGCCCGGAGCACAACTTCAAACAATAGAACGTGCCAGTCCCATGCCACCGCTGCTTGGCACAGCCAATCAAAGAACAGGAACTCTATGAGAGCATAGGGATCAGAGCTGTAGACTTGGTGGCAGTCTTGTTTTGCGCTGGTACTTTCAAATGGTACATCGCTGGTTGATCTTCTCAGTACTGGAAGTTAATGTTTGTAACCCCACAGGATCTGTGATGACTTGGGCGGCCGTCTCTGTCACTACCTGATCTGTGGTGCATAGTGAGCAGCACAGCAAGCTTAATCCAGCACAAGGTACAATGAATACATGCAGAACAAGCAAGTCCTTCCATAATATTCTCATTATGGTCACTTAATGTACCCCTTGTGGGGTGTAAATCCAGGTGGAGTACCAATCAGGTAGTGACATTCGTGTTTACACTGTAAATTATTCATGCATGCGTGAAGCAGATCAGTCAGAAGCGTAAAGTGTGAGGTGGAGTCCACTTAGAGTACTGGCCATGCCATCAGGGGGTGACACCTCCATTGGTGAGTTACTGACTGAGGTGTTCTGAATGGCAGTGATACACTCCTGGATCTCGTGTTTCCACACAGGACATGACCCAGGTGTCCCACTTTAGTTTGTCACAATGTGACTTTATATGATGACAGCTTGTATGTTGAGAGCACATCACTGTAGCTCATCAGTATACTGTCATATATTAAGACTGGGTGTGTAAACTCAGCTGCGTCAAGTTCACGTTAAAGACTTTGTGAAAACACCACAGGCCTTTCACCGTATCCTTAAGGAAACACAGTCCAGTGTGTGGGGTCTGAATAAGTCACAACTGTCATCGTGGGCTAAACCTAAAAAGAATGAACTGCAGGTGTTCACAGCTGTATAAATGACTGTGCCCACTGGCAGAGATGCTATCCTGAGTGGTGGGCTTCTTGTTATATTGGCCATGTTGTTGCTCATGTGACTGTTCACTGGACCACCCCGATGACTGTGGTCCTCCAAAACTGCATGACCCCATCAAGGGGTTTGTTCTCAGTGTTGTACCTGATATCCCCTCACAGTATTTACAGACATGGCCACCTGTACACCAAACGTAGTACAAGGGACTGCAGGCTTTCAAAAAGAACGAGCAGAATGGCTGATATCTTCATTTAGGACATGCTGTGAAGTATTTTTAAGAGCATTCTTGCCTATCTTAATAATTATTGTGTTGATTGGACCCTTTATACGTTTTATATTCGTATTTCAAAGCCACTGGGAGAACAGCACTTGTGCCTCAGGCTTCATCAGAGACAGAAGTTCTACAACTACATCATCGACTTCAATTAACCTCGTTGCTTAAACCGTACATCCATCCATACATTATCCAACCTGCTATATCCTAATTACAGGGTCACAAGGGTCTTCTGGAGCCAATCCCAGCCAACACAGGGCACGCAGTAAACAAACCCCGGGCAGGGCGCCAGCCCACCGCAGGGCACACACACACCCACACACCAGGGACAATTTAGAATCACCAATCCACCTACCCTGCATGTGTTTGGACTGTGGAAGGAAACCCATGCAGACACGGGGAAAACATGCAAACTTCATGCAGGAAAGACCCGGAAAGCAAACACGGGTCTCCTAACTGCGAGGCAGCATTGCTACCACTGCACCACCGTGCCGCCCCTAAACTGTACATTTTTAATGTAACTCTTACTAAGGGAGACATTGTGGAAGGTGATACTAATTCCTTACAATAATGTAATTCTTACTACTACTCCTGGCATTAATTGTGAACTTTCATTCAAGTCTGAAGTGTACTGATGAAGCCTGAAAGGTCTTTATTGTGTAAGAAACTGGAAAGCGGGGTGTGTGTTTTACAAGAAGTGTGTAAGAAGTCCTGTAAGTGCAGGTGTGTTTACAAGGCCACATGTAACCAGGATAAGGTGAGGAACCTGCGTTATTAAAAATCACGTGTAAGTAATCTGGAGTTCTCAAAGCTCTCCAACGTCAAACTGAGCTAAAAAGAGTTCAACGCCATCATCAGCCACCAGAAACAGAAGCCTGTGATCATTTCTTGTGTTTCTTAAATATATTTAAACAAAGGGACACTTTATGAATGTGTTCTCCTTGGCTGTGTGACTGAGCCCTGAATATCTTAGTACAGACTCCCCTACAGATTCACCTCCTAGCACACTCACTGACTGCATCAATGATCTTAAGCTATGGATGGAAAATAACTTTCTCAAACTTAATGCCAATAAAACGGAAGTGTTACTGGTCGGCCCAAACTCCCAACTTTCTAAGGCATCCAATTTCTCTGTTTCTGTTGATGGTCCACTTGTCAAACCTGCTCCTGCTGTCAGATATCTTGGTGTTTTGTTTGATTCCTCACTTAACTTTGAGCTACACATTAGGTCTCTCTCCTAAATTTCATTCTATCATCTCTGTCACATTGCCTGCCTCTGTCCATTTCTGTCCTTTAATGAGGCTCAAACTCTGGTTCATTGTTTCATAAAGTCTCGTATCGATTACTGCAATTACTGCCCTCTTCATCGACCTCCCTAAATCTACACAGAAGCTACAGTGCATGCAGAACTCAGCAGCCACACAAAGTGTTTTGCTCACATCCCTCCTGTTCTCTCCCAGCTTCACTGGTTACTGGTGCCATCAAGGATTAAATTCAAGATTCGTCTCTACACCTTCAAGGCCCTACATAACCTTGCCCTCCTCTACCTCACTCAGCTCCTTACACTCCTTGTCGCTACCTCAGGTCCTCGAGCAGCAATCTCCTTACTGTCCCACACACCAGACTCTCCACCCTGGGAGGGCAGGCAGCTCCTTCAGTGTTATGGCCCCTCAACTCTGGAACTCTCTTCCTCAGTCTCTCTGAGTTTGCTCCTCTTTCTCTACTTTTAAATCTCAACTGAAAACTTTCCTCTTATTTTGTCTGTTGTGTATTTTTTTTTTACTGTATGTAAAGTGACTTTGGGTTTGTGAAAGGCGATCTGTAAATGCAAATTATTATTTTTATTAAAGGGGTGTCAAACTGGCACGTGTTCTTCTTGCCTTACACCCACTGCTGCTGGGTAATAATAATAATAATAATAATAACTGGGAGGGATGCGTGTGTGCGAAGTAAAGACACTCGCAGGCTGACAGAGTGCAGTGGACTTGTGCAGACTAGAAAATCCTTAAGTGTTACCCGTTTAACGGTTTACAGGGTTACTTAACCAGGTTATTCACTGATAAATCCACCTCTGATAACTCGACATTTACATGGCATTTTAGAGACCAGGGATCTGTGAATAACCGCATTATTGAGGTGTATGACAACACACTCACGGACTATAGAAGAAACTTATGTACTGAACATGTGTGAACAGTTTGATAAAGGCCTCCATTTGTTAATTAATATCGTGGCCTGTGGTTCATCCAGAATTAGAAAGGGTAACACTTGAGTTTAGGTGTAATATTTAGGTAAAAATGAATTTATTACTCATACTAGCTGTGTGTGGTCTTCAGGACAAAAAGCAAACCAATGACTCCCCAGTAGTTTTATTATATTAGTGAAGTTACAGAGGCGTCAGCTAACTGGGCCGGGCAGGTCGTGTCTTATCTGAGATGGACGTGTAGTCGAGTGCAGCTGTGGCACAAATTGAGCGGGACAGGCTGGAACCGGTCTCAGGTAAACGTATGGTAGGTCGTTGTGTGAATGTACAACATGCATGTAGCACACAGCTGAGTTTGTCTGCTTGGGTTGAGTGAGAAGTGAGGGACATGTATGTGCTGAAAAACGTTAAAAGTGCAGGCATGCGCCATCTTACCAAGGGCAAGTCACACTTGTATAAGCTTCTACATCTTCACACCAACTGCCATGGCTGTGGTTGATGCGAGCGGAGTGGACTGCTCCACACACACACACACACACACACACACAGGTCTTTCGTTTATATATGTCTAACATTGTTATGTACCAAGACCTTCATAATGGCTTCTTTTGGTCTAAATAACACTTGTAAAGTGCTAGTAAATTGACTCTGAGCAGCACTGGGTGCAGGACAGGATGGAGTGTCAGACCACCACTGGGCACATCCTCAGCTCATTTTAAACCACTGATTTAATGTGCTGCTCGCTGTTATGTTCAAAGAATGTTAAACTGTCCATAAAAAACAAAGAAACAAACAGCAGTTACAGGGAGAAGAAGCAAACTGCAGAGAGCCAGCAGCTGGACCACCGTGGAGCTGTGAGGAGAGACCACTGAAGGGCCTGAGCGGCTCTGGACAAACAAATATAATGAAGACATCTGTGATTTGATGAACTCATTAGAGAATTAGGAACTGAAATTAACAAATAAATTCAACTAGCCAACCCGCGGTGTAGCATACACCGCATAATTATTTATTGATGGCTGAACACTTCTGGAAAGACACAGTTGTCTAAAAGGGGTGGGTTTGAGGATACAACAGTAAGTGAATGAAAAGATGGAACTCTGGAGAGAGCAACATACAACACAATAGCGAACCCGGGGTGTAGCATACGCCGCATAATTAGCAACAGTTCCCTCAATGACTTTTTCCAAAAATATCCGACTGATAGAAACAAACAGTTACCTGATGCAGGAATTTGTATAACATTGAAAGAAGAGTTGTTTCCATGAAATACATGTGAAGCGGTGGCCATGTTAGGAAAATGAACAGTCAACGTGACTCACAGGTGCATGTGGACTGTACAGCAGTGTTTCCCAAACTCGGTCCTGGTGAGCCCCTGTGCCTGCAGGTTTTTGTTCCTACCAGCTTTTGTTTTTAATTGAACTCCTGGGCTAATTAAGTGAACTGATATTTCCCAAGTTCTGTGTTTAGTGAACAATATAAATTGTCATTATTAAGATACAATGAAGAGGGAAAAACTGCACAGAGAAAGGGCAAAGTATAATGAAATCAACAAAAGAGAGTTAAGAATTTAAATCTCTAGCAAAAGCAGAAATATTTCTAAATGTCTTATAAATGTAAAAACTATGCTGCTGTGCTTTTCTGAATGTCGAATAAAAGAAAACCAAAAAACAGCTAAATAAATGAGATCAGTGCTAACAGGTGTTGTCAATGATTAGGAATCTGGTTGGAACAAAACCCTGCAGCCACAGGGGGTTCACCAGGACTGAGTTTGGGAAACACTGCTGAACACAGACGAAACCGACTCAGGTGAGGAGTTGGGGCGGGCAAAGTAGTTGCAGCTATTGATTATTTAGTGTTGTTTAACTGGGTGTCTGATCTGCTCGACGGGATCAGAAATAAAAGGAAAACAATGTGAAGGCAATGTCACAGGTGTTCCTGTGGTATAGCGGGTTCACAGCTCCCCTTCAAAAGGCCATTTTTAAATAAATAATCACCGCGCTCACAGCGTAGCGAGGGCCGTGGTAGTGTGGCTGAAACGGTTTCCGGGTGGAGTCGTGCTGCGGGCGTTTCTCCCATGTGCAGTGTGCGAGCGAGTGAGGAGAGAGAGAAAGCCGGTACGTTAGAGCAAGTGAGAGCAGGCTCAAAGGCAATGTGTTCCTGTGGTATAGCGGGTCCATAGCTCCCCTTCAAAAGGCCATCAGGCACAGAGAAGGTCAGCTGCTGAGAGAGCGTCTCGACTGTTGCAGGGCCTGCATCGGTGAAGCAGGTGAGACGCTAATGTAAAAGAGGCACTGGGCTTATTGGTTTTTAAAGACTGCTTCCTTCATTGTGTTTTAACCTCATTTTTAAAGGATTGTTTTAAGGATCCCATGGGATACCCCTCACAAACTATTTTACACGCTGCATACAGCGATTCACATCCATGAGAAACATGCCTCTATGAACAGTCAACGTGGCTCAGAGGTGCATGTGGACTGTAGCAGGGACAAACGCGAATGACGCCATGTTTTGTGAGTTGCTGCGTCCGAGTTGGTGGGTGTGGCTCTGCGAGTTGTCGTCGTATCCAATGGTCTTAGAGTTGGTGGGCGTGGCTCTGTCTTGCATCTTGCTTGCCATGGACTTAGTGAATTATATATATAGATACTTCAAAGAACAGCCTTGTGCACAATTCTATAGAATTGGACTCACATTGAATCGCATAAATGCAATTCGTAGTGGTTAAGGACAATGTCTGGAATATAGGTAGTTCCCTCAAGGTTTTCGGATTTTTCATTATTTTTTTTTTATCCCTATAGGGAATCTGCCAGGCCACCTTATTCCTTTTACGCTTTGCACATGAATCTCTAACAATAAGGTCCTTTAAAGTCTTGTTTCTACGATAAGCGGACAAAATTCTAAATTTTTCCAGATCCTCATCCAATGCCTGTGCCTCCTGAAAGTTATTTTTCACCACAGGAATGACCTCCTGAGCTTGTCTAGAACACGTAAACATCATGGGAATCATATTTGGGACCTGTTCCATTTCCTGCATTTCCTCTTCCATCTGTACCTCCCTCATGTCTCTCTTAACCTCCTCCATCCATCCTTCATATCTATCCTCCAACTCATGTCAACATGTTTCCTGTCTCTCCATAAATTCCTCCAACCTCTCACACATCCCTCTCCTAGTTAAATCTTCTATCAATTTCTACCTCCATTGCTCTTCCATCCACACCCTATCCAGTTCCCAGAATGTCATTTTAATGTTCCCTTTGTTATCCGTTGTTGATTTTAAGTAATGGCCCCAATTGCATTGCACAAATCTATATTGATCATTCCACTCATCCACAATGATACATCACCTAAGGGAAGAACCAACGTTGGATGGGGTGGGGATACAATCAACCTTCAAAACATGAGGGATGGGACCTACCAGGGGTACCAATATTTGTCCTCAGAAATTAGCACCCGATTTGTGATCTTAAGATCAGGGCCCCTTCCATAGACTTTAAGGGTAGGGTTGGTTGTGGGGCAAGTTGGTCTAAACCTCCAGTCTTGTGCATCACACACAGTTCAACAAACCTCATAGGGGTTGGGATTAACATCAGGGATTTGGGAAGTTAACTTAACTTCAGGGCCCCAATATATGAGCTTACTACTTAATAGCTGATCCACTACCCTAACTTCAGGACCCTTATCTGGGGGGCAGTACATTCCCTTATTAACACTCAAACTAAGATTTAATGAAGACATCTGTGATTTGATGAAGTCATTAGAGAATTAGGAACTGAAATGAACAAATAAATGTAATACTTCAAAGAACAGCATTGTGCACAATTCTATAGAAACAGCGGAACTTAAACCTTTAACAAAGGAATTACATTTGGATGAGAACTCTCTTCCTGTCATTACTGTTTAAAATATTTTTTATAATTGTTAAAAAGTTTGACTTATTGTTAAAAGCACCCTTGACTGATTTTGAATCATCTTTATAATCCTCGTGCTCTTCCATATAATAGGGTTGCTGCAGTGAAATATTTTGTACAAACTGAACACACAATACACATGTAGACATTTTTTCTGTATTTCATTAACACAGTACAAGTTGTCTCTTTAGCAGTTTTTTAAAGAATTAAAGTGAATTCCTTGTAAAAATACTCCACACTTTCACAGGATGTCCCCTCAAATGACAAGTGCCTGTGTTTACATATCATCAGTCAGGGCAGGAAGAAGTGGGTTCAGGTTGCTGGGAACTTGACGTGACATTATTCAGGATGCAACGGTCAATCACTGCTTCTGCGGATGGAGGACGAGAAAAAGCATTAGGCAACAGCACCAACCCCTGGTTGGGAGTGTAATTACATTTATATGAGCCTTGAAGTTGTCTCCTAAGCACGTGTGTGACATGGCCCACCCAGCCCAAACCAATTGGGTCAGGCAGCCCAAACTGTGAGGCCATATCTCTGAGAAACCACATCGGCATTGACATGGAGGGAACCGTGGCGATCTAGGACTTTGAATTTGAATGACTGAAGGTCTAAGAAACATCGAGTGACATGTTGGTTTGACTATTTGTGCAGCGCCATTCCAGTATAAAGGTGCCTGGTCGATGACTAGAGTGAATTCATGGCCATGAAGGTAGTATCTCAGCTGAAGAATAGCTCACTTATTCAGCAATACTTCCCCTTCCATAGCCGCATACCTGGTTTCCAGGTCCAATAGTTTCTGGCTCAGCAACACGATGGGGTGTTCTACACAAACGACACTCTTGCTCAACACGGCACTGACCTGTGTCCAAAATGTCAGCTTGGGCAATAAAAGGCAGAGAAAAATCCAACAATACAGGTGCAGGTGTAAGGGCCTGTTTCCATTTTTTCACCCCAAACCACAATATTAGGAGCCCTCTTGTTTGTCAGGTCTGTCAAGAGCATAGCCTTCTAGGAAAAATGAGGCACACACCTGCAGTAGTACCTCACAAATGCCAGGAATGCTTGTACTTGCCGTTTGGTTTGTGGACAGGGCCAGTTGAGTACAACATTAACGATGGTACACTGTGGTTGAATTCTACTACCTCCCATCCTTTAGTGCAATTATTTCGCCTGAATTGATCCAAAATAATGTTAATGCCACTATTATATAGTGTGAGGAGCAACCCTCGAACCTGCTGCATGTGTTCCATGTCATTCTGGTAGGCAGCACTATAAGAGTTGTGAGTCATAGCTCTCTGTTCACCAGATGTTAGAAGGTGGCCTGTCTTCTGTGTAACCCAAATGGGAGGACTCAATACTGCCAGTGACCACTAAGGGTGCTAAATAATATTTTTTTTTTCCATGATGGATTCCTTTAAGGCAATTTGCCAGTACCCTTTTGTCATGTCAAGGGTGTTCAAATATCATGCTTTTTTCGAGTTGCTTGAGAAGTCCGTGCACTCACAACATCAGATATGCATCAAAACAGGAAACATGCTGACGTAAGTCATTGCAAAAGTGCTAACTGCCATCGGCCTTTGGGACCAATACAATAGGACTGGACCAGGCACTAAAACTTTCCTCAATCATTCCTAAATCATGCATTTGTTTGACCTTAAGTTTCACTTCTGCTGATTTTGCTTCCGGAAGTGTTTACGGGCGTTCTTAGACAACTACTACTTGGTCAGTTATGATGTCATGTTCAAGCAGAGAGGTCTGAGCAGGACTTTCATTATTCGCTTCTCGGATGGACAGAATATCTGCTTTGAACTCTCGTCATTGTTCGGGTTGTTTAACCAGATAGTCAACCAGCCCCTTCCTTTCTTTAATTTCATAGCACCCTTGCCAATGATCCAATAATTTGGAATAGGAAGTGGAAGAAGTTTGACCTGATCTCTGAGAGCAAACGCTAGGAGCATCTTACCATGGTTATAGATTTGGCTGATTGCGCATATTCCATATAAGCTTTTAGTATTGGTCTGATTTTACCAAATATATTGCATAATTGTGTGACATATTTGAAGATATTTGTGGAAGGGGCGCCTCATTTTCCATCCATCTTTTAATATATCCAGTAATCCCTGGGGTTGTTACCCATATAAAAATGCATAAAGTGAAAAAACTGTAGAGGCTTGTGGGACTTTCTGGTATACAGATAGCAAGAGGGGTAGTAACTGATCCCAGTTAGGAGCCCTCTTCTTTGTCAGGTCAGTCAAGGGCACAGCCCTCTCAGACAAATGAGGTACAAACCCACCTTGAGAAGCATTTGCTTGTGCATCTTATTAAGCTGTTCGACTAGACCATCAGGCTGAGAATGGTACACTGAAGTCTTAAGGTGCTTGATTTGGAGCAATTTGGCAACCTTCCTGAATATCTCTGAGGTAAACGGCGTCCCTTGGTCCGTTAGGACCTCCTTTGGGATAAGCGAGATGACCTCTACCAGTTCCCATGCAATGCTTTTGGACTTTAAGGGGATAGCCTCTGGATAACATATAGCACAATCCAATTTATGTCCTTGGTTAGAGAGAATCTACTATGTCCACCCTGATATGTTCAGAAGTTCATATATCTATCAGAGGAATGGAACAAGAGGAGCATGGTCTTTTCTATGAATCTATTGCAGCTGACATGCCAGACACAAAACGCAAACACGTCGGATCTCCTCATTAATTCTCTGATAGTAAAATCAAAGTTTTATCCTTTTGAGTGTTTTGTCAGTTCCACGATTGCCAACCAAGATGTTTGTGTGTGCTAACTCACAAACCTGCCACCGGTAAGATTTTAGTACCAGCAACAACGACCTCAACTCTCCCTCATGTTCTGACAAATGACATAATAAATCATTTTAAAATACAAAGTAGGGTTCTGGTGGCATGGAGTGTGTGGTACACTGTCAGTTAACTTAAGTAAATCGTCATTCCACTGTTCTCTTTGAAAAGTTCTGAGAGCAAATCAGGCCTGACCTCCCTGAGTGGAGTTATTGCCGACGTCAGTTCGCTCGTGGCCTCGATAGCAAGTACATGATATAAAACATAATAAAATCACATTACAATGTGTCATGTTTGTCTTTTTTTTTGTGCTCTCCTTGTGTGTTGCATCAATACATCCAAAAAAATTTACTTGTCCACATTAGTGCATCCTGCGGTGGGTTGGCACCCTGCCCGGGATTGGTTCCTGCCTTGTGCCCTGTGTTGGGTGGGATTGGCTCCAGCAGACCCACGTGACCCTGTGTTCGGGTTCAGCGGGTTGGAAAATGGATGGATGGCATTAGTGCATCTGGACAATAAATAGAATTCTGGGAAGGGAGACACTTCAACAACTTCATCAGTGTAATGGATTGTGTAACCTGCAACTCGTCAGGTTGTGGTTAGGGGAAAGGAAGAGCCGTCAAGGGAATAAATTAAATAAAACTCAGTGCAAAAAGGAGAAACCTGAGACGAGAACTGACACCAGAGAGCAAAGTCAAGGAATATAACACAAAATGACTTCAGCTGTGTGTGTTTATATAATGGCATTTCACCTGAACAGACATCACAATCAGGAAATACGATGAGCTGAATCAAATTTAGGATCTGAGTGGACAGTCACAGCATTGTCTGGGATTAGTGACACAACTTGACACAAAGAACTTTCACGTGTTTGAAATCAACATGCTGAGGTTTATCTAAACACACGGATATCAAGTGTCAGGTCTTTGTTAATGATCACTTAAAGACACTTGTGTTCAAATCCTCAATAAAACATTCATTACAAAGAAATAAAATATCAAAACACACGACTGAGCGCACACCTCTGTATTGTGTCGTTAGATTTGTAAAAGTCTTACCATGATAACTGAACACTTTCTGAGCCATTGTGCTCTACAACAACCCAGCAGGCATTTGACAAATGAAAGAGGAAGAAAGAAAACCTGAACAATTTGTGATGTGACTATCAAAAGGAATAAATGTGGTGACAGGCAGACAATTACTGACATACAAATGTGATTCCTTTATTAAAGGTTTAAGTTTCTCTGTTTTTATAGAATTGAGCACAATGCTGTTCTCTGAAGTATTAATTGTTTTCTCTATAAGGTGAGACTTCACAAATGTTAACAAATGTCAGTCTAAAGCAGCAAATCCTACGTTTAATTGTGGACATCAAACCTCATTTGACCTTCTCAGTCGTCCATTTCAGTTCCTCACAGTCACCTCAGTGTCATTTAGTGAGCCAGCAGTGTGAGGAGTGAAGGCCGACTGCTCCGTCTGCACTCGTCTGTCATCTGCTTCCTTACTGAGGAGGAGTGCAGATTAAAGTGCAGGAATAGGAAACATTAACTTCACAATAAAATGAAGACTTTAGTTTGATATAAAAGTAAAACAATAAAGGAACATTTAACAGAATTTGACTCTCAAACAAATCGCCACCCGCCTGACCAAAGCTGAACAGAATGTCAGCCATCGTCTGAGCTCAGCTGTGGAGTTTTTAGTTGTGAAATCTGAAAGTCTGTGCAAATTATATATTAAAAGATTTTTATATTTCCAGATATTAGGTAAAATTTAGCACATTACTTAATTTATGATCAGATAAATAATTCCCTCCCAAAATAATGGAAATAGGAATAATCATTTTACAATGAAAAAAAATAGTCACCAAGAACCCTGAAGTGTTTTTATGAATTGCTAGGAGTCTCCTACATTCTCCGTTCTGTTTATTACATATTCAAATAAGAAGAATAAGATTTATGACAATAGTTGTGATGAAATAAGCAATAATCATAAACAGCGTACACTCTACACCAATAGAGTACAATTGCAACAAAAACAATACAGCGAATATGAAATGATTGTGTTGTTAAGAAATACGTCAGAGTATTGCACTGCTAATATGTAAAATGAGCAAAGGAATAATAAATATTTTTTTTATTTTCTTTAACATTTACAGTAAATTGAGCACTGAAGAAGCTGGACTAAATATTTTACACGTCAGGATGATTTTCAGTGCTTTTCTGAACCAGGAATACATAAAAGCGTAAAGAATTGGATTAACTGCATAATTCACTTCATTGACCAAGCCAAAGACATTCCTGATGATTTGTGTGATTATGGTACTACCATCATCAAAAAAATTGTACACATAAAGAGGCAGCCAGCAGATAATAAAAGCCCCCACGACTACTCCTAATGTTTTTGCGGCTTTTCTTTCAGACGGTTTTGATATTTTTCTGTCACTCAACTCCTCAGTTTGCCTCTTTTCTATCATACAGTTTATGGCTCTTGAATGGCTTCTTGCAACTACAAATATTCTGATATAAAAACCAATCATTAGGGAAAAAGGAATAAAAAAAGTTGTGAGTAAAACAAAAATGACCATTTCATAATAATTGTATAGTGCACAAGCTCCTTCACATGTCTCTGTTACAATATCACTCAAACATAAAAGTATGACTGTAAATAAAACTGCAAACAGCCACACTACAGCAATGCTGATCTTTGCAACATTTAAATTTATTTTTGAGCTGTAAAAGAAAGGATGGCAGACAGCAATGTAGCGATCAATGGATATTAAAACCACATTATATACAATTACAGTATTAAGAATATTCACAAGTCCATGATACAAATAACAATAAATAACTCCAAAGTACCAGCAAAGTTCAATAGGGATACTCAAAGAAAATGGCATCACAAAGAAACCTGATAAGAAATCGGCCGCTGCGAGTGAAACGATCAGAAGATTAGTCGGCGTGTGCAGCTGAACAAAATGAGAAATAGAAATGATGACAAGAAGATTTCCAAAGACTGTCAAGAAAAGCAAAAGACACGAGAAAGTGTAATAAAGTCCATAAACTTCAGTTTCAAAAATCAGTTTAACACAAGATGCATTTCTGTGAGGATAACAACGTCCAACTTTCATTCCATTCCACTCCATGTGTGTCCCCTGACTGAGCCGTCCTGCCTGCACACTGAGATGTTTATACACTGAGGCCCTGCGACTGCCATATTCTCTCTGCTGACGTAATTCACATGAGGCGTCTCTCTGCTGTGTTTGCTTCACAAATTCTCTCAGGATGTTTGTTTGTTCATTTCAGTTCTTACTCACTAATGAGTTCATCAAATCTCAGATGTCTTCATTATATTTGTTTGTCAGGAGCCGCTCAGGGCTGCGGTGGTCTCTCCTCACAGCTCCACAGTGGTCCAGCTGCTGGCTCTCTGCAGTTTCCTTCTTCTCCTCTGTCTGCTGTTTTTGTTTTTTTGTTCTCAGTCACTTTGACTTTCTTTCCTCATCACAGCGAGCAGCACATTAAATCAGCAGGTTCAGATGAGCTGAGGTTGTGCCCAGTGGTGGTCTGACACTCCATCCTGTCCTGTGCTGCTCAGAGCCCCTCTGACTCCTCCATGGAGTGTGCTGGACCACCCTGTGCTCATGAGAGGCCCTCACACACGCACACACACAGTGTACAGTAACACTTGTGTGTTTTTGTCTTTTCCGGACCCCCACATTAAATTCCAAACAGTATTCCCCCCGTTGCTCTCTGTCAGTCTGACATTGTGCTGATTGTCTTTGTCTGATTTTCTGGACGTCTTTCTTTTCTTAAATCATCAAACACACAACATGCATTTCTCTGTGTCAGCGGCAGCTAAACTCTCAGAATTCCAATGCAGCAGCGCTCACTGATGTGCTTTTTTATTTTTATGCCATTTGCTGTTTAACTGATTTGTAACTTTATATCATACAAAACTAAACGACTGCGTCTGCCGGGTTTGAAGCACGGAGGAGCACCGCACTGCATGAGTCTGTTAGCCGTTATCACTATAATAACAATTAAAGTTCTTAATAAAAATAGAAATGATGTCAAGATCTCTCCAGAACAATCTACTAATATATTTTAATGCTTAGATTCACTATTTTATATTAATATTACAGTTATATTAAATTCATACTGTATTAGAGTAACAACAAGTGATGTTTTTTACCGAAACTCTGAACCGTACAATAAACAATATGTGAGGACCACCATCTCCATCATACGAGTTCAGTTTTGATTAAACAATTAGCAGCAGCTGCTCACTGATGGCAGACGTACGACTGTACAGGAGTTTGTGTGTCGTGTTGTTGTCATTCCCTCCTCATCGACACAGACAGTGAAGTGGTCCTCACAACACAAGAGTTCATACGTGACAAACAGGTGGTCTGTTATTGTAAACTTCATGTGAGGTCCCCTCATCTCTGCTTCTGTCACTGAAGCACCTGGTAGTGTCACTAGTTTTTATGTCATTAGTCCACACAGTACAATGCATTGTGGGGGACAGCAGGTCAGCAGGCTTTAGGTTATAAAGCATCTCTGCACAGGGAGCCCACCCATCATCAGACACTCGCACGTCTTCACCAGAAGTAAAATGTTAGGTCTGAAAACACAGTGGGAGGTCTGAAACCTGAAAGTACTGATTGTGAGAAAGACTTGGGTGTTATAATTAAGACAGTTTAGAGAATGTCAGGTTATATAGCGCCCTGATGTGTACAGCAGATTTCCCAACTGTCAGTCCACAGATCAGCATCAGTCCATACAAAAATATTCCTGCCCACAAAACAGCAGGTCAGCCCATTATATCCACCTTAATAAAAGTTTCTGTGTGTTCTGTTCATCCAGTTGCTTTTTCTCTGCCTTTCCAACAGACGGCACTTTGTAAACATTTTTAGTGTGAAAATGCATTGTATTTGTCAGTCCAATAGATGGTGTATAACAAACATTAACACTGCTTGTACAAATCCTGTACTAAATGGCGTATCACAGAGACATAGCAATGGGGCAGACACACAGCACTGCAAACATTAACACTGAGCACATCCAGTAGAGAGTAACTGCCAGACGGACAGAAATCATCGTATCCACCTTAATAAAAGCACAACAGTCTGTGTGTCTGTGTATCTGTGTCTCTGTCTGGTTGCCATGTCTCTGTCATTCCAACATATGGTGCTTCACAAGCACTTGCAGTAATACAATTCATCACATTTGTCATTCCAACAGATGGTTGTACTAAATGGCTTATAACAGAGACATATGAGGTGTCTGTCTGTGTTTCTGTGTATCTCTGAGTCTGTCAGGTTTCTCTCTGTTATAAGATATTTGATATGAGATTCGTAATAGTAGTGCTAATGTTTGTGATGCGCCATTTGTTGAAATGACAAATGCAGTGCACATTCTTGCTACTTGAATAACAAAACCACATTCCAATAGATGGTGCAGTTCAAATGTTAACACCTAATATGTCAAACAGAGAGTAACTGCCAGATGGACAGAAACAGGCAGCTGTATCTCAAAAGCAATAAGCTTCCATTAGGGGAAAGGATCAAATGCATAAACGTATGATGAGACAGCGTGAAAAACCCAAAGCTAAGGAAGTCTGGGGCAAAAGAAATCAAGATGTGATGCACCAGACCAGCGATGATGAATTTCCTGAGGATATGAATGTGCAAATTATTAAGGACGTCTGTGCACACACAATACTCAGGCAGTAGAAACCCCAGAGGAACATGGAGAGTGAAATCAAACATAAGAATGGCCATTGTAGCAGTGCGGGCCCAGGAGACACCAACAACAACCAGAGCCAAACCACAGGGTGATATTCAGCGTCAGAGGGTGTGGAGGCATTGGGACAGGGGAGCCCCAAATCTTACTACAACTGTCGAGATTGACTTAAATTATGACGTAGGGATTGTAGGGGACCACTATAGTGTAGTCTGGGCAGTCAGTGCAAATATTGTGGTTAAAGATTTATTGAGGAGGCGCAGACTAGCAAAGGGATATACTGCAGGTGTTGTAATGAAGAGAGACTTGTCTTACCTCCACTTCCGGTTCCAGACAGGTCAAGGTGCAGATTCTGTGAATTTCATTTAAAAACGGCAGGTATCCTAATTGTTCTTTCTGTGAATATTATCCCCCCCTCCTATTCATTGAAGACCCTATTGTTTCCAGATAACTGATGACTGTTACCATTGGGCAGGTGTGTCACACCCAGAAAATGATGAGTAGAGTCAATAGGCTCAACTGTATATCCTCAATCTGGACAAGGTCACCAACAGCAAATGTGTCGTGTGGACAATTCAAGGTGCCGTCCTGAACTGATGAATCAGTTAAGTGACGAATGAGTAAAATTAATCTTTACAGTCCAGCGTGTAGAATGATCTTTGAAATTGGAGAGGAATGCACAGAGGAGCAGCTGCTCGACCAAACACTGTTACAGTAGCAATAGCACTGGATAGGAATCCACAGAGACATAATTCTCTTAAGGACAAATGAGGTAGCCATCGTGTTTGAGCACCCAGAAGGAGAACCACCTCTGGAGCAGGACTTCCTGATCTGTTCTAGAGCAGATTCATGGGATGTAAATAGGGACAGCCAGAGGATTAGTTTCCTTGATCCAAACTTGGAAGGAAAGATATTTTCAGTACTTTTTCCATGCAGGTGGTAGGACAGTAACGAATGAGTGGTTAGTAAATTTCAACCTGTATCTGAGTCATGTGAGGTGCGTCTTCAAATATGTATTGAAGGTCATGATTGTGTCAACATTGTCATTAGAGAGGGTACTACTCTTGAACGTGATGATATTAGGCAATTGGTGAATTCTCATTATATCTGCTGCGGTGGGCTGGTGCCCTGCCCGGGGTTTGTTTCCTGCCTTGCGCCCTGTGTTGGCTGGGATTGGCTCCAGCAGACTCCCATGGCCCTGTAGTTAGGATATAGCAGGTTGGATAATGGATGGATGGATGTCAAAATTTTGTCATTAGTACTATAACTTGAAAAAAGTTTCTGTTTTAGTTATGTGTTAAATGTTTCTTGCCTCACATTTCCTGTCACCCTACATTTACACAGATCATTGTAGACACGGAACACACATGAAATGTATGTATTCCAAATAACGATATATTAGTTTCCCTCCACAATTACAGACACGTCACACCACGACAAACAGACTTGAGCTGCATCAGGTGGGGTGATGTGGTAGCAGGCTGCTTGTGCTGATCAGCACATTTTCAAAAGAAAAGATGCTGATGTGGAGGTGAAAGGGAATTGAAGGTGGCCCGGGATTACGAGTTAAACTCTTTGCCTTCACTTGCAGCTTTGATACAACAATTAACTCAGAAGAATTGTTTATAAAGTATAGGAGAAGGTTGTGTGAGATGGTTGCTCGACACTATCATCTCTCTTTCATTTCTCAAATAGCTTCAGGGTTGTTGTAGAGCACAATGGCTCCTGCTACTTCATACACATAAAGTGTTCAGTTATCTAGGTAAGACTTATAAAATTATAATGACATAATTCAGAAATGTGCACTCATTCGTGTGTTTTGATATGTATATGTTTGTAATGAATGCTTTAGGAAGAACTTGAACACGTGTTTTTTAAAGTGATCATTAACAAAGACCTGGGGCCTCATGTATAAACAGTGCGTACGCACAGAAATGTTGCGTACGAACGTTTCAACGCTCAAATCGCGATGTATAAAACCTAAACTTGTCGTAAAGCCACGCACATTTCCACGGTAACTCATACCTTGGCGTACGCAATTTATCCGCCTGGTTTTGCAGACTGGCGGCACCCAGCGTCAAAGCAGTGCTACTGTTCCTGTGTGGTCACCCTTTCTTTCTTAGCTCTACATTCCTGGCGCGGCTTTATAAATACACTGAAATTAACTGCATATTGTTTATTAGTGTAATGCATCTGATTGTAATTAACCTGCAGCAATATAATGGTCCAGGGAATAGCCATAGTATTCCAAATACCAGAACTGCTTTAGCGTTGTTACTCTCACTGCATCTTCTTCTTCTTTCAGCTGCTCCCGTTAAGGGTTGTAACAGCAGATCATCTTTTTCCATATTACTCTCACTGCACCACTCGGAGTATTTATATCACTGTATCTGAGTGGGAAATCACAGAAGCAGCTGATCGGAAAGAGAATTATTGGTACACAGTATGTAGCAGACACTGCCTGAGCCATGGCAAAATGCTTTAGAGACTTCCCTGTACGGACTTCGCGGTTTACAAACAGTTTCATCCCAAGAACTCTAAACGCACTAAATCAGTCCATCAAGTGCTCTTTGTAGAACTGTTTGTACTTATAAGTACAATCACCTCACTGTAAACTTGGGATACAGTTATAATATTGCACAACCTGCGCCACTTTATAAAGTGCGTATTTACATATGATGACGGTATTCATTTTTAAGATGAAATGCAGCAAAATATGTTGATTATATTATACAGATAAAACTTTAACTTCATTTAAATAATCTGTATTGTTAATAATTAAACATGTGAGGACACGGTGCCGCAGCGCTACCTAGTTCAGTAATTGTTCCTGCATTGCATTGTATTCTTGCTGGTGCTGACGCGACACTGGAAAGATAGAGGGATATAATAATTAAACACGTACTACGAAGATATTTCAATGTTCTTTAAAAGTTTTGAAGAATCGGCATTCTAAGCTTACAGATGGCTTCACGTCTATTACATAGCTGATTGTGTGGCGATTGGGTTTTTGGAGAAAGAAAAGTAAGGACAGGAATTGAAGGTTAGTACGTTTGAAAGAGACAGTACTGCTGTGATAAATTATTTCATTGAAGGTCACGCATGGCGCAGCAAGCCTCTTGCATGAGATATGAACAAGCACTGTGCCACCGTGTTCCCATGTTAAATAACATGCTTTCATTCCTATCATCATGAAAAAGATATCACGTATACATCTCAGTATTTTAATTATTCAGAGAGCTGTAATTTCACGAATGTAATGGATTATGTGTCCTGTCGGAGAACAAAGCATTTAATGTGCTACTTTAGTTACAATGGGATTTGAGAAACTAGTAAATTAAACGATTTTAAGATGAAGTTTATGATGTTCTACTTTAATGGTAAAATAAACTACGTGATTAAAGTGGAAATTTCGAGATTAAAGTTGACATTTCGTGCTTTTTTCCCACTGTGTGCCTTTTTTTTTTGTCTGTACCCTAATATGCTTTCATATGACACTCAGACGGTGGGCTACGACTTGCCTTTTCATGGCGACTTTGATATGTGATTTCTTTTTTATTTCGGGCACTGTGCGACTTTGTGAACTTGAGCCTTTGAGTTTCTCCGACACTCTGTCACTCGATCAACTTTCTTTTGTTGATTATACCACTGTTTAAACCAACAAATAGTACGTTTTTCCTTTGCCTCCACTTGGTAGTCGCTGAAATTCTTATATTTTCTCACGTGCTTTTCCCATTGTCTTTTCACAGAAGGCTATTTATATTGATTTGCATATTCAAAGAGGCGTAATTCTGGGAGGAGTTGGGGCGGGACAGAAGGTGCGTGCACGTGTGTTACTTTTCACGCTGATCGGGGTTTATGTAGTGGAAGAACGTGAAACTTTGCGTACGTACAGATTCCTGCATCTGGATTTTTCTGTGTGTACGCACATTCCCGCTTTTGTGCTTACGCCAAGTTATATTGTGAGTTCTACGCACGCCGTTATACATGAGGCCACTGATGCTTTATATCTGTGTGTTTAGATAAACCTCAGCTTGTTGATTTCAAAAAACATGAAAGTTCTTTGTGTCAAGTCGTGTCACTAATCCCAAACAATGCTGTGACTGTCCACTCAGGTCCTAAATTTGATTCAGTTCATCGTATTTCCTGATTGTGATGTCTGTTCAGGTGAAATGCCATTATATAAACACACACAGCTGAAGTCATTTTGTGTTAAATTCCTTGACTTTGCTCTCTGGTGTCAGGTTTTCTCGTCTCAGGTTTCTCCAGTTTGCACTGAGCTTTATTTTATTTATTCCTTTAATGGCTTTTCTTTTCCCCTAACCACAGGCTGACGAGTTGCAGGTTACATAATCCGCTCCACTGATGAAGTTGTTGAAAGTGTCTCCCTTCCCAGAATTCTCTTTATTGGCCAGATGCAGTAATGTGGATGAGGAATTTGTATTTGTAGTGTTGTTGCAACAATCAAGAAGAGAACAAAACATCTTCTTGTTCTTTCTTTCTTTCTTTCAAATATGACAGATTGTAAAGTGATTTTGTTATGTTTTATATCGCATTATTTAAATTGTTCAGAGGATTATAGACAGTTTTATTTTTTATGTCATTATCGGTGTATAATTTAACTGTAAGTTTGCTTTCCATGGAGCAGCTCGTCTACACATAGAAGGAGGATGTGCTGCTACAGACAGAGGGTCATGTCACACAGAGGGGATTATTTCTGCAGTCAGAAGAGCAGACAGACACCTACTGCACACCATTAGGATTTAGAAGGTCAAAACTTAGAAGGTCAGCACAATTCTATTTTTAAAAAGGGTTAAGTTCAAATCACCATTTTTTGGACATTCTATATGCACAAAAGTGAAGCTCTTGAACCATTGGTTATCTTTGTTCATGCTCACCTCATTGACGTGTACTGATGCGGTCTTTAAAAATGACAATAAACAGTGAGGGGCTATGGGTGTTCAATTTGTCCCTCACATTCTTTAACACTAGAATTACCAGAGCCTACAAAAAAACCCGTACATCCGGCCCACCTTAAATCGCTTCTTAAATCCGTTTGCACCTCTCCACCAGTCTTTTGTCCTCTATCATTTTCTTTTTTTTATATTTTATTAAATTTTATTGTAATCATTCCATACAAATAGATCAATTTATAACCAAACAAATTAAAGACAATCAAACTCCACCCCTGAGAAGGAGAGCTTAGCTAAAGGAGAATTGCTTAGGGCTTTTTAATAAGACAACATTAAGCAAAGGAAAGGGAGAAATAAATATATATGTAAATAAGAGATAGAGAAGGGAGTTAAATGCGGTAATAGTTATTTCTCTTATTCTAAAATAATATTGATCAGATCCTGCCAGGTTTTGAAAAAATTTTGTACAGATCCTCTAACTGAGAATTTGATTTTTTCCAATTTCAAATAATATAAAACATCGGTTTCCCACTGACTTATCAGAGGAGAGTTAGGATTTTTTCAATTTAACAGAATAAGTCTGCGTGCCATAAGTGTAGTGAATGCAATCACCGTTTGCTTGTCCTTCTCCAATTCAAGTCCATCTGGAAGAACACCGAACACAGCTGTTAATGGGTTAGGAGGGATTGTGACACCAAGGCTGTCTGAAAGGCACTTAAACATTTTTGTCCAAAATGATGTTAATTTGGTGCAGACCCAGAACATGTGACCCAGTGAGGCAGGAGCTTGGTTGCAGCGTTTGCAGGTTGGATCTTGCCCTGGAAATATTTTGGACAGTTTTAAGCGAGACAAATGAACTTGATATATAATTTTTAGTTGAATAATTCTATGCTTTGTGCATATGGAGCTCGAGTGAATTCTCTGCTTTGCTACCTTCCACTCCTTTTCTGATATATTGATTAAGAGATCTTCTTCCCAATGTCCTCCTGGGTCTTTGAAAGGTAGGGACTCTAATAAGATTTTATATAATGTGTAAATGGTGTTTAATTCCTCGGCATTGAGCAGTATTTTTTCCAGTATTGTGGAGGGTGCGAGGTGGGGGAAATCGGGCAATTTCTGTTTAACAAAATTTCTAATTTGAAGATAGTGAAAGAAATGTGTAGCTGGGAGGTTGAATTTTGAACGTAATTGTTCAAAAGATGCAAATATGTTGTCTATATAAAGATCTCTGAGCATTTTAATCCCAAAACTTCTCCAGGTATTAAAAACTGGATATGTTTGCGAGGGTTGAAAGAGGTGGTTCTCTTGCAGAGGTGCCACCGATAAAAGATTTTCCATCTTAAAATGCTTTCTAAGTTGGTTCCATATTCTAAGTGAGTAAAGCACAATTGGGTTATTAGTATATTTGCGATAACTTGCAATTATTGGAGCGCAGAGCAGGGACAACAACAACAACAACAACATTTATTTATATAGCACATTTTCATACAAAAAGTAGCTCAAAGTGCTTTACATAATGAAGAGAAGAAAAATAAAAGACAAAATTAGAAATTAAAATAAGACAACATTAGTTAACATAGAAAGGAGTAAGGTCCAATGGCCAGGGTGGACAGAAAAAACAAAAAAAAACTCCAGAAGGCTGGAGAAAAAAATAAAATCTGTAGGGGTTCCAGGCCACGAGACCTCCCAGTCCCCTCTGGGCATTCTACCTAACATAAATGAAATAGTCCTCTTTGTAGTTCGGGTTTTTCACGGAGTCACTTGATGCTGATGGTCATACAGACTTCTGGCTTGTAATCCATCCATCATTGTTGGAACATCATGGTGCTTTGGGTAGATGGTGGTGGCACACGAAAAGGAAAAGGAAACAGAAGAGAGACTAGGGGTTAGTACAGATTTTGAATGAATAGTTATTATAATGAATTGGATATACAGAGTATCAGGATTAAATTACAGTGAAGTTATGAGAAGGCCATGTTAAAATAATGTGTTTTCAGTAGTTTTTTAAAGTGCTCCACTGTATTAGCCTGGCGAATTCCTACTGGCAGGCTATTCCAGATTTTAGGTGCATAACAGCAGAAGGCCGCCTCACCACTTCTTTTAAGTTTTGCTCTTGGAATTCTAAGGTGACACTCAGTTGAGGATCTGAGGTTACGATTTGGAATATAAGATGTCAGACATTCCGATATATAAGCCGGGGCGAGATTATTTAAAGCTTTATAAACCATAAGCAGAATTTTAAAGTCAATTCTGAATGACACAGGTAACCAGTGTAGTGACATCAAAACTGGAGAAATGTGTTCGGATTTTCTTTTCCTGGTTAGGATTCTAGCAGCTGCATTCTGCACTCGTTGCAAACGATTGATGTCTTTTTTGGGTAGTCCTGAGAGGAGTGCGTTACAGTAATCTAGCCGACTGAAAACAAACGCATGAACTAATTTCTCTGCATCTTTCGATGATATAAGAGGTCTAACTTTTGCTATGTTTCTTAGGTGAAAAAATGCTGTCCTAGTAATCTGATTAATATCCATCCATCCATCCATTTTCCAACCTGCTGAATCCGAACACAGGGTCACGGGAGTCTGCTGGAGCCAATCCCAGCCAACACAGGGCACAAGGCAGGGAACCAATCCCGGGCAGGGTGCCAACCCACCGCAGGATCTGATTAATATGCGATTTAAAATTCAGATTACAATCAACGGTTACCCCTAAGCTTTTTACCTCAGATTTGACTTTTAATCCTAATGCACCCAGTTTATTTCTAATAGCCTCATTGTATCCATTATTGCCAATCACTAAGATTTCGGTTTTTTCTTTATTTAATTTGAGAAAGTTACTATTCATCCATTCTGAGATACAGGTTAGACATTGTGTTAGCGAATCAAGAGATTTGGGGTCATCAGGTGCTATTGATAAATACAGCTGTGTGTCATCAGCATAGCTGTGGTAGCTCACGTTGTGCCCTGAGATAATCTGACCTAATGGAAGCATGTAGATTGAGAAGAGCAGCGGACCCAGGATAGAGCCTTGTGGAACACCATATAGAATATCAAGTATAAAGAGTATAAAGAAGTACTACAGGATTTTACTTCTATTGCGGACCAAGCCTGTGTATGTTCATTTAGTTGTGTCCAGGTTTTTATGGCTTGTATGTTTGCTGCCCAGTAATAAAACTGAAAATTAGGTAGAGCCATGCCACCTTCTGCCTGAGGTCTTTGTAGGGTTGCTCTTCAGATACGTGGGTGTTTTGAGTTCCAAATGAATGAGGTTATTGTTGAATCTAATTGCTTAAAAAATGATTTATTGATATATATTGGAATGTTTTGAAATAAAAAAAGAAGTTTAGGAAGGATATTCATCTTAACAACGTTAATTCTTCCGGCTAGAGTGAGATGAAGGGTTGACCATCTATCCAGGTCTTGCTTAATTTTTTCCATACAGACGGCAAAATTTTGTTGATAAAGAGCTTTATGTTTACTTGTGATATTTACCCCTAGGTATTTTAACTGATCTGCTATGGTAAAAGGTAGGGTGTCCAATCTGATATTACAGTGATCCCTCGCTATATCGCGCTTCGCCTTTCGCGGCTTCACTCCATCGCGGATTTTATATGTAAGCATATTTAAATATATATCGCGGATTTTTCGCTGCTTCGCGGGTTTCTGCGGACAATAGGTCTTTTAATTTCTGGTACATGCTTCCTCAGTTGGTTTGCCCAGTTGATTTCATACAAGGGACGCTATTGGCAGATGGCTGAAAAGCTATCCAGCTTACTTTCTCTCTGTCTCTCTCTCTCTCTCTTGCGCTGACGTAGGGGGGTGTGAGCAGGGGGGCTGTGTGCTGCTGCTTCCTGAAGGACAGGCTGCACGGAGCTTCGCATACTTAAAAGCTCAAAGGGCACGTATTGATTTTTTTTATCTGTCTCTCGCTATCTCTCTCTCTCTCTCTCTCTCTCTCTCTCTCTCTCTCTCTCTCTTCCTGCTCCTGACAGAGGGGGGTGTGAGCTGCCGCCTTCAACAGCTTTGTACCGGCGGTGCTTCGCATACTTAAAAGCCGTATTGATTTTTCTTTTGACTGCTTGCTTTGCACTCCTTTGAAAAGGAAGATATGTTTGCATTCTTTTAATTGTGAGACAGAACTGTCATCTCTGTCTTGTCATGGAGCACAGTTTAAACTTTTGAAAAAGAGACAAATGTTTGTTTGCAGTGTTTGAATAACGTTCCTGTCTCTCTACAACCTCCTGTGTTTCTGCGCAAATCTGTGACCCAAGCATGACATTCTAAAAATAACCATATAAACATATGGTTTCTACTTCGCGGATTTTCCTACTTCGCGGGTGGCTCTGGAACGCAACCCCCGCGATGGAGGAGGGATTACTGTATATGCTTATGAATTCACTGGAAAGAGTTTACTTTTATTCAGATTAATTTTAAGACCAGATATCTTTTGAAATTCTGTTAGTGCTGTTAGAACTGCAGGGACAGTGTTTTCTGGGTCTTATATACATAAAACCATATCATCTGCATATAGAGAAAATTTCTGTTCCAGTCCTTCTCTGACAATCCCCTTTATCTGATAAGAATTTCGGCAGTGAACCGCCAGTGGTTCAATGGCGATTGCAAACAGCAGTGGTGACAAGGGACATCCTTGTCTGGTGCCACGTTCTAGCTTAAAGTAGTCTGAGCAAATGTTATTAATACAAACTGAAGCTTCTGGATTGGTATACAGTAGTTTGATCCATGCACAAATATTCGGGCCAAACCCAAATTTTTCCAATGCAGTGAAAAGGTAGTTCCAATCAATCAGTAATATCTCTGGGGTGTTTGATTTTGCTGGTGAATATATAACATTAAACAAGCGTCGGAGATTGGAAGATAGATGTCGGCCTTTAATAAATCCAGTTTGATCCTGTGATATTACCAAGGGCTGCACTTTCTCCATCCTTCTAGCTAGAATTTTTGAGAGTATCTTAACATCATTATTCAGGAGTGAAATTGGTCTGTATGATGCACATTGTAACAAGTCCTAATTTTGTTTAGGAAAGACAGTGATTAATGCTTGTCGAAATGTTTGAAGTGTCGGAAACAGCTTCTTTAATTCCTTTTTGGCTTCTTCTTTGCTTGAAAAAATATATAATATTGATCTTGAACTTCCACTTTCAGTTTGGCGGGATACAAGAGGCTGTATTTGATATCGGCTTCCCGTAGCAACTTTTTAATGTCAGAGTAGGCTGCACGTTTTGCAGCTGTTGATGGTGAGTAGTCGGGGAAAATACGAATAAGATTATTTTCAAATATAATTTCTTGCTTGTGTCTGAGAAGTGCCGTCACATCAAGCTTACATCGTAGCCGCTCGAAGCGAACAATCAAAGACCTGGGTTTAGAGGTACTAGAACTGTATGTGCGATAAGCAGCTGCTATCTCAAAGTCGAATTTAAAATCATCTCCAATTATTTTAGACAGTAATTCTACGGCAAATTTCATTGGGCTTGAGCTTTCTCGTTTCTCAGGTATACCCTCAATTCTTATATTATTTCTTCTATGCCCATCTTCCAGGGCCGCAAGTCTGTCTCCGAGTTTTTTGCATTCGGAATTCGCAGCTGTGGCTTTTTCATTGGCGTTAGACGCCAATTGTTCCGCTGTTTCAAACTCGAGCCGTGAATGCCTGCTTAACGTCATCCAGCTGATCTGTAACATCTTTAATCTGGTCTGTAAGCATTTTCAGTTTGAATCTATTTTCTTCGATGTGTTCTTCTAATTTCTCTAATTTCTCAAACATGCCTTTAAAGTTCACGTCAAAACGTTTAAATAGACGTGTTTCCCGGTCTTTGTTATCCTTCTTAAGCTCAATGTTAGACTTCATAAGATCATTCTTGTTTTCCTTCTTAAGCTCATTTATGGCCGTAGCCAGTGTAGCAATCATCTCTTTCAGTTCGGACAGTTCGCTTCAGATTTCATGCTCTGCGAGTGGAAGTGCAGCTCCTGTTACGGCAGGTGCTGCAGGCTTGCGATGAGTAGATGAAAGCACATCCCGCAGGGCCTTTTCTAGTCTCGAATGAACCTCAGAAATCGGCGATCCAGCGCGACATGTATCACCTGTATCACTTGCACCTTCGCTCCCGTTTTCACTCTCGACTGGAAACGAAACAATGGAGCGGGGTTCCAGGAGATCTGTGCCTTCGTCTGCCTGTTCCAAGTCAGTTTCCGAGAGGCCATACCTTGCACTTGGGCCGGATGTCTGTCCAGACTTTGAAGCAGCTTTAAGTTTCTTTTCCGGTTCTTTCTGACTTTTCTTCTTGTTACTCATGCTTGTGTAGCCCTCCCACCAAAAAAAGACTGGCAAGTTACCTATGACATAGGATGAAATTTCACTGGTGGGATCCACATTAAACAACTCCCAATAAATTTTAATAACCAATGGGTCCAATGAAACAATTATTATTTATAATTGTTACACTATTTCAAAGTAATGATTTGTAAGCACTTCACACAATCATGGAAAAAAAAAAACCAACAAACAAACAAACAAAAAAAAAACCATAAAACACATTTATTTAAACACACCGCTTATGGGATATTATCACAGGTCAACTTAACTGAATTTGTCTGAGTTACAGCACAACGAAAGTTCACACCTAGAAATCAACAATAAATATATAGGTGTATATATATATATCTATAAAAAAATCGTTGGTGCGCTTAGTTTCAGCTCATACGCAGTACATAACTTCACGTATACTCACGGTGTCCTTCCAGAACTTTTCCCCGCACTTCTCATTTTCCTCCGTGGTTAAACACAGGAATCTCACAGCTCCGTCTGGGATGACACCAGCAGCTTCGTCTTAATGCGGGATTTATTTGCGTTCCCTGATTAGTTGTTGCCTGCTGTGATATTTCTGATACTGCTTATTTTCATTTTCTCCTTCTGGGATAAATCATGTCAGACGTATTTCGTGCCAGCTGTGCCTCCTTGGCGGTCCTCCAAAAAGTCCTTATCACCGAGCTCTGTATCGCTAAAAAAAAAAAACCCGACTGCGCGGCTGCGTTTTTCTCTTCGACAGGTGAGGCGTCCACCTGCTTGGCACGCGAGTGCCCTTCCCGCTCTCCTGTGGCGGCGAAAGCCACGCGTGCACTTAGCGTCAAGTAAACACTTCTGAGTTCACCACTATACCCAACTAGGAGGGTGCTACACTTGTATATTGTAGTGGAAGTTCCTTGGTTGGGTTAAATACAGGATACCTCTAAACAATGTGAAATATGTGGGAAATTAAAGCCGCTGCAAGCGGAGCTCTGCTTCAGATGTCCATCTCCTATAATGGTCGAGACCAACTCCCGTCTTCTACTAGATGTCTCCTCTGTTCTCTGTAACCCCAGATGGCAGGATTGAGCAAATACTAATACAAACAAGGGGAGCAGGCAATGCACTTTTATTCAGTCATTATAGATTTTAACATCCTTAAATGTTCTTAATGTGACCTAAAAGATAGCAAATCAATGGGTAATTGGGTGTGCAAATCAAAGATAAAAGCTGGCTATTTGAGGAGCTGCCACAGATGATGCAGGTTTTCAGTCTCTTCATGGCTGTGTGGCTGTGTTTACTCTGCTTCTCTTCTTTGCTGGGTCTTCTCTTCAATTCAGCAGATAGTAGAATGAATATTTTCACATTAAGCTGGTGTAGCATCCTTGAAGCTTTTGTGAAAGTGTTTATTTGATCTTTGGAACTCGGGCATTACACATTCTATAGTTTATGCCTACTACATTTTGTAACATTTATTACTAAAATATGAAAAAGTTTCTGTTTTAACAATGTGTTTGCACAGATTACTGTAGAAACGGAACACACATGAAATGCGTGTGTTCCAAATAACAATCTATTATTTCCACTCTAAAACTCCACTTCACTCCCCGATAATCAATCAAGGCATAAGCTGGGAAAAGTTTGCGCGCGTTCTAAGTCGGTGGGGGATGGAATAGCCGGCTGCTGGCAGCTTGTCTTTTATCAGCACATTTAGAAGACAAAAGATGCTGGCGGAGAGGTGTGAACGGATTTAAGAAGCGATTTAAGGTGGGCTGGATCTACGAGTTTTTTCGTAGGCTCTGGTAATTCTAGTGTTAAAATGTAATCAGCTTAATGTGAAAATATTCATTCTACTATCTGCTGAATTGAAGAGAAGACCCAGGAAAGAAGAGAAGCAGAGTAAACACAGCCACACAGCCATGAAGAGACTGAAAAGCCTCAGATATTCAGGTGTGTCGGCCTGCATCATCTGTGTCAGCTCCTCAAATAGCCAGCTTTTATCTCTGATTTGCACACCCAATCACCCTTTGATTTGCTATCTTTTAGGTCACATTAGGAACATTTAAGGATGTTAAAATCTATAATGACTGAATAAAAGTTCTGCCTGCTCCCCTTGTTTGCATTAGTATTTGCTCAATCCTGCCATCTGGGGTTACAGAGAACAGAGGAGACGTCTTCTAGTAGGTGAAGTGTAGCTCAGTAGCAGTCAGTCTTGGGTGAAGTTGGAATCCGTAGTCCCCAGTCAAGTGTATTGTGTCTGCGGGCTGCATCTCCTTCCAGGCCAGGTGAGTACAAGAAGAAGAGAACTAGAGCAGAGGTGGGGGACATGTGTGAGGGTCTACGTAACCAAGAATTTTGGCATGGAAATGAAAATATCTCATGTTGTTGGAACGGGTCACCCCAAAAATCATTCCATGATAAAACACACAGGATACAAGGGCTAAACAAAATATATATACTTAGGGAATGCATAATATGTTTTAGCATGGAGTACATCACATCCTACACGTAATTAGATTAGGAAAATTGTATTAATCCCAAGCAGAAATTCAGATGCACGCAGCTGCAGAAACATTAAAATAAAGGATACAAACTAACAGGACAGATAATACAACCAATCAATCAATCAATCATATGAGAAATAAATAAATATTGTGCAAAAACTTCAAAATAAATTAAAAGAGTTCTTCAGTAGGAAACATTTTACTGTATATTGTAAGATATGTCTTCATATTTTTTGGGAATATTGCAATATATTTAATTTTCATTAAGGACTTGAAATAGCAATATCAGTGTCTTTGATAGTGAGAAGTTAAGCAAAATGACACCTGCAATTTGAAGTAAATAAAAAGCTCTCAAGGTGATCGGTAGGACAAATGGAGATAGGGGTCCTCTCCTTGACATTTTGTTTTTGATCTTTGCAGCCCCACTTCTGCTACCACTTGTCAAATTTTACATTCAGAGTTGCACAGAAAGTCCTTTTAAACTCCCTTTATTCTTGAAGTTGAAAGAACATATTAGAATCTTTTTAAAACACTGCATATGTGATGAACTTCACTCATTTGAGTGTCGTCATCTCTCCCTGGAAGTGAACAGAACACACAGGCCTGTCCATCAGCACAGTTGAGCTCCGTGCACAATCTACAGGACAGAATCTCAGCCGTCAGTGAGCCCAGGATACAGTAAGCTGTAGAGTTTTATAGTTTACTGCTAGCGTGAGACACAACATGAGACACGCAGATTTGTGTGCCACCCTGCAGCTACCTGCAGTTGGTCTAACAGGGCTAAATTGCTAGCTGTCTTGAAGTGTGTCTTCTCTGTACTTGAACCTGCCTTAGAAAACAATAATCACTTAAACGATAATCATCATATTTTTATAATATGATGAGAGTGGTGCCTATGATATTATTTATGTTGATTTTCAGAAAGCATTAAGGGGCTCTGCTCCGCTACACACTGACACTTTGCGGCTCTGCCACTCGAGTATGGGTAAGCGGATGTACAATTTAAACAGATTGTTATTTTCATGGGAACTGTAACTGTCCTGTAACTGTAATGCTCTTGGACTACCTTGATATGATGATGGTAATATTACTGCTTTACCTACTTTGAATTTGTATGAACTATTGATATTTGAATTTTGAATGTGATCAATGAGACCTTGAATATGTTCTGTTCTAAGTTTTGTTTGATTCGATTTAATAACGAAGAGACGATTATCTTCGACTTTTAGATATGCGTTAATAATGTAACGTTATAATAGACATTGAGATGACAGAAGTGGGTTAAATACATTGGGACGTATCACTAATTTTGACCCGAAATATTATCCAAATTCATGTGTTTCATATTATACGACCATCCTGTTTTGCCATCAGGGAAAAGCAAAAGAAAAGTAAAGGTTAGGAATGAAGTGAATTATTAGATAGAAACAACGAATCGTGCTTTGCTTTTGCATAAACACAAATATCAACTCTGTCTTTCATATCTCTGTCTTTCAAAACTATTATCGCTGACAATTCGTCACATGTTGGTTTATTATAAAACTAGTCATTTAGCCCGTTACAATAACAGGCGCTAGAACAGTAGTGCATAAACATTATTAGGAACAGTCCATATTAAATGGCAAGGGACTTTGACCTCATTCTTTTTGTTGGTCGTATTTTTCTTTCTTTCAGCCTTTCTTTTGTTGATGTTTACTTGCTGAGCTGACCGTTGTTCGTGGGCTGCTGTTGTGTATTGTGTGTCTTTAATTTTCTGTGACAGTAATACTGTTTTGTACGTCTGCTGGCTTGTACGTCTGTAATATACCTTTAATTTTCTCTGGCGGTAATACAGGCGTGCGCATCGGTAATATGCCTTTAATTTTCTCTGACAGTAATACTGGCTTGTATGTGGCTGTAATATGTGTCACTGTATTGTGTACCTTTAATTTCCTCTCGCAGTAATACTGGTTTGTATTCCCATAAAACGCCTCTAACTTTCTCTGACAGTAATATCGTGCATCGCACCGTGCCCCACGCATGCGCACTTCATCAGAAGACACACACACATGGACACCTGGACGCACACAGGGATTTTATTAAAGAGGATGCAACCATGATCTTTCAGATTCATTTAGAAATCCAAGAAAACTTCTTTGTCCATGTTTTGCAGATACATTTCATGTAAAGTGCGATTCTTTGGGACGTATGGATTTGTATCCATTATTGGCTGTAGAATTTCTAACACGTCTGATCATTTAACTCTTTCGATTCTATGTTGCATCGTTTCTCCGTGATCATAAATATAAACCTGACAGAATTATAATGTGTAAGGGTGTAATGTTTTGAAGAGTGCAGAATTGGATCAGACACAGTAAGCAGAGGGTGATGGTGTGAGAAATACAGAATTGAGTGAAGTTAAGAGTGGCGTCCAGCAGGAGTCACTGCTAGGGCCACTGCTATTTTTAATATATAGAAATATCTGAATAGGAATATAAATAAGAAACTGGTTAAGTCAGTGATGATACCAATCTAGGTGGACTGACAGATGGAATTTAATATAAGTAAATGTAAAGTATTACAGTGTCGTAAACAATATGGCTTGGCTGGCATCCTAGCTGGGGAGAATGGTTCCTTATGTGAACTGTAAACCTTTATAGGAGGGGGGCTATGGACAGACGTCCCAGCTGGGTTGGATATTGGTACCTCTCTAGGTTAGGGTGGGCGTTATAAGGGAAAACCAGAAAGAAAAAGCCTCCTGATGCCATGTGTACCCTAGCACAATGGGTGCTGGTATCCATCTTGTATGGCTTCCATTTGGACCCCCACAGGGCTGCATGGGAGCACACTGGGAACTGTAGTCTTGTTGGAGAGCCCTACTGGGTTGTGTGGGTGCCTCTGTCATGGAGAAAACATCTTCAGAAACCACCAGCAGAGTCTTCAGATAGGCAGTCAGAATTGACTTTATTACACAGCCTAGGAGACGACTGCAGAGCACAGAAAGCCTGTCTCAGTTCAATGAAGTGAGCCCCTTGCTTTGAGCAAGTCTCATATTTATTACAATTCTTATCTCCAAATATCCCATTTCCCATCATCTGCTTTACGGTGTTTCTCATCATAATGACCTCGCTCAGTACCTTTTCTCATAACAATCACCTGCTTTTGCAGACTCCTCCATAACAATCTTCTTCCCAGTAGCCCTTCTCTTCACAATTTCCTTCCCTATCTACACTCTCTCATGACAGTCACTTTGGCTCAAAGGACGTACAGGCGACCTGGAGGTGATCATCACCCAATCACCTCTCACTAATCCCAGGCTGTTAAAGATTGAAAGGCTTTTGGTTAATCAATTCTCACCAGGAGGTCCCACATGTGAAAACTGGACTGCTCGATTAATGATTCATTTAATGGTTACTTGTTGCACTAGCATCCCTTAAGACTAAAATCATAAGCAGCAGTGACAGAAAGCGGCAGTGTGCAGCTTCACTGATAAGGGCTAAGGTGTGGACGGCCTCGAGCAAACAAGCATAGTGCCTGAAAGAAAGATAAAATACAAGCCTTTCACAATTAATTCTTACATAGCCTAAAGCTAGCTAGTTTAATACATTCTGCTGTAACTTGATTTATTATTATAATGATTCATAAAGAAGCACTGACATATAAACCTAAATGCTATCTAAAATATATGTATGCGTGCCAATGTGAAAGCCTGTGAACACACGTGGGCAGCTGTGCCGTTAGGTAGTGGCGGAGAGCCTCACGCTGTCTGACTTGCTGGCACAGGAGCTGAGCTGCTGGAGATGGAAGCAGTTGGCTCACAGACGTCAGCTTAAAAGATGTCTAGTGATCAACTCTTACACTTCTGTATAGCTCAAGCTAGCTAACACAATGCATTTTGCTTTAACTTTATTTCCTAAGGTATTGCTGAGTCTTAATATATAAATGTAAATGCCATTTAAAATGTTTATGTTTATGCGCTAGCGTGAGAGCTTGCTTAGTTTTCCTAAGATTAAAGACCTTGAACACTTGTTTAGTCTTCTGTCAGTCAGAAGCCTCAGCAGCCATGTTCACAAAACAAAAGTTTACTTGCTCAGTCACCTCAGAGAACACAACATCCTTGGCACACAGAAGTTTAAAACAAAGCAAGTGAAAAGACAGGCAGGCCGCAGAAGACAGGACTCGGTGGCCCTTATGATTAAATAAATGGTGACCTTTCAAGCTGCTTCAAGCATAAGCTTTTAATAGCTAATAGCTCTAAAACTAATAATAAGGCACATTGATCCCTAATCTAAATTCTCAATACCGCCAGGGAGAGCTGCAGGGAAGGACTGTCCATACTTTGGGAGTCTTCAGCCTGACCCAGAAGTGCTTCTTTCAGAGAGTGTCCTAGCGCCAGACGTACTCCCAGGTCTGACATAAAAGGGTCCTCCACATCTCCCTCGGGGAGTGGGAGTCAGGTGGAAGAGGACAACATCGCCTAGAGGAGTAACTGAGGAATGGAAAAGAAAAGAAAGAAAAGAACAGGAATTGTCACTGATTGTAGGAATTGGGAAAGCAGACCCATAGTGAAGTATTTTTATATTCCTGTGTCAGGTTTGTGAGACGGTGTAGAAAAGAAACGAGAAATTCCTTGTAATATGGCAGAATGTGTTGTGTCTCTTGGCTGAATGCTCACAAGTGCCAAGGTGACAGATACAAAACTCCAGACTTCTTGTATTTCAAGTCAAGTCAAGTGGCTTTATTGTCTTACCATCTGTACACCACATTGCAGCAGACAGTGACATGGAGTAACATTCACTAGGACCGCATTGCAGCAGATACGTAAGCACAGGACATGTACAAGACAGGTAGAGAACTGTACTGTACTATAGATATGACAATGTTGTGTACCCCCGTTTCACTTCAAGATTCATCACACACACTGTTATACATGTTCAATGTGCAGTGAAGTGTAAGCCTGATCAGCTCAACAGACTGTGTATTAGGAAATGAATATAAGTAATAAATAAAGATAGGCACAGATACATAAATAGAGAATATGATAGGGGTATTATGTCAGCAAGAGCGGCATGTCCTGATTAGCCGGCGGATAGAAGCGCCTTTTAATTCTCTCAGTTTTGACCCATAAGTGGCTGAACAGGCAGTTCATGGGGTGTGAAGGCTCTTTAATAATTTTGATTGCTCTGGTTCTACATCTCCTATTGTAAATGTCTAGTAGCTGGAGCAGAGCACCACTGGTGAGACGCTTTGCTGTTTCAATCACTCTCTGCAGGGCTTTATGTTCTTGTGCTGAGCAGCTGTGATACCAGGATGTGATGCTTTGGGTTAGCATGCCTTGTATAGCCCCTGTAGAGAAAGTATTAAGTTACACTGGGGATATTCTAAACGTCCTCAATTACCTCAAATGACACAACTGCAGTCTAGCCTTTGTGACCAGTGCTTGTGCAAGTAAAGTCCAGATCAGGTCCACTGAGATATTAACTCCATTTTGTATTTGAAGGTATTATCCTTTCTGGAAGGGCATCCAGTGTAACATTTTGCCATATCAATATGTAGACAATACAGATTTCAACAATGGATCAGACAAGGCCCGGGTTTAACAACCACTGCCACTAGTACTGTTAGACAATAGGGTGCTGGTGGAAAATGGGCTACTGTTGGCTGAAAAAGGAGAAGTGGACAGGTGTCCAGTGGCAGGGGGAGAAACAAAGATAAAGAGAGTAGAAGTGAGGGTAGGAACTTTGAATGTTGGCAGTATGACTGTTAAGGGGAGAAAGTTAGTTGATGTGATGGAGAGAAGGAAGGTTGATATTTTGTACATGCAAGAGACCAGAAGGAAAGGCATTGAGGCCAGAGGTGGGTGGGAGGAGAAGTGGGGCAGGGGTTAACCTGAAGGAACAGAATGTCAAGAGTGTTTTGGAGGTGAAAAGAGTGTTGGACAGAGTGATGATTATGAAGCTGGAGATTGAAGGTGTGATGATGAATTGTTGTTAGTGTTGGTAGTGCCTATGCCCCACGAGGTGGGTGTCTGATGGATGAAGAAAGATGATTTCTGGAGTGAGTTTGATGAAGATAGATAGATAGATAGATAGATAGATAGATAGATAGATAGATAGATAGATAGATAGATAGATAGATAGATAGATAGATAGATAGATAGATAGATAGATAGAAGTGGTGTAGAGTGTACCCAAGGAAGAGAGAGTGGTATGGATTTCAATGGACACGTTGGTGAAGGGAACAGATTAGATGAAGAAGTGATGAGTAGGTATGGTGTCAGGGAGAGGAATACAGATATTCAGATGGTAGTAGATTTTGCAAAAATGATGGGCATGGTTGTGGTGAATATGTATTTTAAGAAGAGGGAGGAACATAGGGTGATGTACAAGAGTGGAGGAAGATGTACACAGGTAGATTATATCTTATGCAGAAGAGTCAATGTGAAGGAGGTTGTGATGGCAGGGGAAAGCGTTGTTAGGGAGCATAGGAAGGTGGTCTGTAGGATGACGCTGGGGATCAAAAAGAGAAGAGTGAGGACAGAAGCAAGTGGTGGAAGTTGAAAAAGGAAGATTGCAAGGTTGAGTTCAGGGAGGAGGTAAGACCAGCACTGGGTGGCAGTGAAGAGTCACCAGACAGCTGGGCAACTACAGCAGATGTAGTAAGGGTGACAGCAAGAATGGTGCTTGGCGTGGCATCTGGACAGAGGAAGGAGGAAAAGGAAACCTGGTGGTGGAATGGGGAAGTACAGGAGAGTATACAGAGGAAGAGGACTGCGAAGAAGAAGTGGGATAGTCAGAGAGATGCAGAAAGTAGTCAAGAGTAGAAGGAGATAAGGTGCAAGGTGAACAGAGAGGTGGCGAAGGCTAAAGAAAAGGTGTATGATGAGTTATATGAGAGGTTGGAAACTAAGGAGGGAGAAAAGGACCGGTGGGCTAAACAGAGAAACTGAGCTGGGAAAGATGTGCAGCATGTTAGGGTGATAAAGATGGAAACGTACTCACAAGCAAGGAGAGTGTGTGGAGCAGATGGACAGAGTACTTTGAGAGGCTGATGAATGAAGAGAATGAGAGAGAGAGAAGAGGATGGATGATGTGAAGATAGTGAATCAGGAAGTGCGACGGATTAGCAAGGAGGAAGTAGGGACATCTATGAAGAGGATGAAAAATGGAAAGGCCATTGGTCCAGATGACATACCTATGGAAGCATGGAGGTGTTTAGCAGAGATGGCAGTGGAGTTTTTAACCAGATTGTTTAATGGAATGTTGGAAAGTGAGAGGATGCCTGAGGAGTGGAGAAGAAGTGTACTGGTGCTGATATTTAAGAATAAGGGGGATGTGCAGGACTGCAGTAACTACAGGGGGATAAAATTGATGAGCCACAGCATGAAGTTATGGGAAAGAGTAGTGGAAAGTCAGTTAAGAAATGAGGTGAGGATTAGTGAGCAGGATGGTTTCACACCAGGAAAGAACACCACAGATGCAATGTTTGCTCTGAGGATGTTGATAGAGAAGTATAAGGAAGGCCAGAAGGAGTTGCATTGCATCTTTGTCGACCTGGTGAAAGCATATGACAGGCGGTACGGAGCCCGAGGTGCCGCATAAAGTGTTCTGCTTAGCCCTCTACCGTTACACAATCTTTTCCTGCATTCCAAGTGCCTCGGAGAGCTTTCCATAAGGTAGGCGTTTTCGTTTTTTCTTCCACAATGGCAGACAAGGGAAAAAATACTTTTGTGATTGTTGGTAAGTGTAGATTATCGAAATATGTGCCGTTAACGATTGTCTCTCTCTTCAAACTGTTGAAATGATATTCTTTTATAAATCCTCTTTCAAATCAGATAGTTCCAGCGATGAGGGGGTTTTTCTGATTTTTAAATGAAAAAACTGTACCTAGTCGTAACGCTCAGAGTTTATAAATGTGGTATTTTTCTTATTTCAGAAGGCTGTAGTTTCTGGCTGGTTGGCTGCTCAAAAAGTGAGTCAGTTCTTCTTTCGGCCGTACTTTTAAATTGAAATGTTGTTTATAAGACCGTGCCGATTTAATATTTTTAATGTCTTTAAGTATGTACAAACTTATTACTTTTTTAATGGTAATGTACGTTTCATGCTGATTACTTTTAATGGAAATGCACAAATTTATAAGAACGTTCAGGCTGATTACTTTTTAATGGAATTGTCTTTAAGTACGTACAAACCTAGTCCTTTATATTTTAATTGTAGACCTTTTTGAGAATAAAAATCCAGCCTCAGACAAAGAGTCCCCAGAAACCCGTAAGTACTACTTTCAACTGAGGGTTCAGGTGTGTGGAAGAAAATAAGGCGTTGGGGGTTAAATATGTACTTTTTAACAGAATACTCAACGCCTCCAAAGAGTGGTTATACTTCTGAAGGTTCCAGTCAGCCTCTCGAATCGGAGCAAAGGCCCTCGGACAGTCTATTATTGAACATCTCTTTCACGCAGCCCGGTAAGCTGAACTGCCCTGAATCGGGAGTCTAATCCTCATGTCACCAGGTGGTTCTTGGATTTACAACCTTACAGGTTCAGAGTTACTTATCAACAGGATTCTCTTCAGGTCAACGCTGATGCTCTCTCCCAGACCTTCGACCTCTCGGTTAAGGCTGCCCGACCCGATGGGTCTGGGCTGGAGGGGGGGTCATGTCACACACGTGCGCTTAGGAGGCAATCAACAAGCCCAGAGGTGAGTGAATGGTTACAAGATGGGGGATTGTATGATGGTGTTAATGTCTCTCTTTCTGACCTTACAGAACTAAAGAAGAGAAATAATAAAGTACCTGACATAATTGACTCGGCAGATAACGGTTCATCCTACCATTCAACCTCCATAACAACACTTCCGGCTCCTGTTGATCACGTCTCTTCCAAACCTAACATGATGATGTCACTTTTCCGGCTCTCACTGATGACGCCATTTTCCGGTCCCGCCATGATGACGTCACTTCCGGCGCACACTGATGATGTCGCTTCCGGTCCCGCCATGATGCTGTCACTTCCGGTCCCGCCATGATGATGTCACTTCCGGTCCCCATTGATGATGTCATATCCTGTTATTATCACTTCCTGTAGCCATTTTGATTCATTTGTGTATTGTCAAATGTCTGATAAAATATTTATTTATCATCTTGACCAGGAGCGAAATATTACAAGGGGCCAATCCCCAAACCTTTATAGTTGTTTGTGACTTGTTTAATTGATCACAGTAGTTTACTATTGGGATGTATACTTTACTGTTCAGAAAGGCTGTTGTTGCTGCTTTATACATCTTGTATATTTGCTTTGATGTTGTTTCCCTGACCTTATTCTGTTTATTGTTGATGCCAAACCATAGCACCACTGTGTTCACCTTGGGGTTTGCGGCCAGTTTTTCTAAGATTGCTGTGGCATTTTGAAACTTGGCTCCCGGGTAACTGTCTATCTGTACTGGAGAGAACTGGTGTTCTGGGATTCTGGAAAGGTTAGAATCTCCCACAAAGAGGTATTTTTCTCTTGGTACCAGAAACCAATCTCTATTTTTCCTAAACGTATTAAATGTGTCTTGTAGGTTTGACCTTGGTCGGGGTAGGGGTCCAGAGTGCTTCCAAATCCATTTCTTCCTCCTGGTTGGCTGTATCTATCTGTCCTATAGTGGGACCGGCTTGTAGGTCAGTTATGCTCCCTATCTCTCCCCCTTTAGTGTTCTTCTGTTGAGCTTCTTCTATCACCTCTATCTTATCCTCCAAACCCTCCTGACCTGGCCTGCTTTGTCTGTCTGTTTTAGTTACAGTCCGATTCTGTCTGGTTACATTTATTTCTGGCTGGGGTGGCTCGGCTGTATGTACTTCCGCTTGGATCCTGACTAGCTTGATTCTTTGTGGTAAGGGAGGGAGTGCACTGGATAGTGGCTCCATGGGATGCTCTGCCTGGGCTAGCTTGTGGATCATTCCCGGTCCATTTCCTCCTGTGTGTCTCCCTGTTGCCTGGCCCTCACTGGTAGGTAGCTCTGTCCCTCTTCCTGCCCCATCCTGGTCTGGGAGTGTTACGAGGTTCAGTTGCTGCTTCTGGGGGAACCCTGTCCTGTCTGGCCTAGTGCTTTCCCCCAGCCAGTTTCCATCATTCCTGATTCCCTCCGACCCTCCACCCCCAATCCTCCATCCCCGGGGCGCCATTGGGCTCCATGGAGGCTTGGACCTTGTTGGGCCTCAAGAACACTCCTGGTCCCGCACTACCACCGGACATGACCAGATCAGGGATGTTGAACCCAAGCAGAGAAAATTTCAGGTCTGAGAAGATGTCTAACATTGGGTATAAATTTACGGTACTTGTAAAAATTAGCTTTTTTCAGTTTTATTCTCTCAATCACAATCACGCTTTAACACAAAGGCCCCTCCTGATCTGACTCTAATTAACAGCGCCAGCATAAATTCACACCTGATCTGACGCTGTTCGTTTTCAAATAATATTGCATTAATGCGATGATGTTTTCTGATCGGTACTATTCAGGTCATAAAATGATTTCTTCAAAATGTCACATATATTGTCTCTTTCTTTAAGGTGTGCAATAGAAACCACAGCATAGAGAGAAGTGCGTGCATTGCAACAGGTACACATGTCAGAAATGTAGGAAGGACGGTCCTTGCGTGTGTATGAACTGTTAACATTTGAATCTGATGATTGCATATAGTGCTGAACTGACCTCATAAAAGGTCATAAAATGAATAATTCCAAATATCATATATACCTATGTCTCTGGTTTTTTTTTTTTGACATCATGGACCATAAGGTGCATACTAATTCAGCGTTAGCAGGAACACTCAATAAAACTGAATTAAAAAAAATCAAGTGACGGTGAGATACGAAGAAGGCAGATTCACCAGTGTTTGTGTGTCAGCTTTTATCCCTCCAGATCAGAGAATGTCCAGTTCCATTGTCTGAAAACACCACTCACATCTACAGTTATTCCCAGTTTCAAATAAAAACTAACAGCGTCAGATCCCTGGGTGGGGGGGGCGTTAGTATGTAGCGTGATCGTGACTGAGAGAATAAAAGTGAAAATAAAATGGTAACTTTCACAAGTCCTATAAATGTACACCGTCGGTTACAGACGCAAACCAAATGTACGTGTGTACTGTATAATATTAACAATAAGAGCAGCTCACTACTGAAAACGGCAAATATAGGAGGCAGTTAGGATTGAACCGGGGACTCTTGACTACAAGTTAGCAAATATTACCGCTATGCCACGGAAGCTGGTGTCTTATCCTTGAATCTTTTCTGAAAGTGTTTATTTGATCTTTGGACTTCAGGCTTCACACATTATATAGTTTATGCCTACTTTGTAACATTTATTAATAAAATATGAAAAAGCTTCTTTTTTAACAATGTGTTTACACAGATTACTGTAGAAACGGAACACACATGAAATGCATGTGTTCCAAATAACAATCTATTATTTCCACTCTAAAACTCCAGTACTTCAGTCCCAGATAATCAAACAAGGTATGAGCTGGGAGAAGTTTGTGCACATTCTGCGGCGGTGGGGGGGGGGGGGATGGAATAGCAGGCTGCTTGCTTCTTGTCTTAATTGGCACATTTACAGGACAAAAGACACTGATGGAGAGGTGCGAACAGATTTAAGGTGGGCTGGATTTACGAGTTACCTCGTAGGCTCTGGTAATTCTAGTGTTAATGTGAGCAGCACATCTCCCTCTACAATTTCTAAATCACTCAGAACTTCCTTAGTAGTCCCTGTTACCGCTGGGAGGTTGTTGACTCCCTTACATGTGAAGATTCCAGAAAAAAGCAAGATTAGTGCATTAACTATTTCACTGTCAATATTTTACATTCCCCTTTACTATTCTTGATGCACTTCACCTCCTCCTTGACTGATCTTTTACTACTAAAATCCTGACAGAATCTCTTAGGGTCGTCTTTCACCTTTCCTGCTGTGTTCCTCTCTAACTACCTTTTAGCTTACCCAGTCTCCTTTTTAATTGTTGTTCTCACACACCCTTCAATTCGCATTGGGGTTGTCCATCTTGTAGGTCTTATTCGTCTCATTACCTGCTGTAGTTTTTTTTTAATTTCCTACTAATTTCAAATTTTAGGATGAATTTTTCCTACATTATATGTAAAACATTTTAGGCTTCTTCAACATTTGCCTTATTAAAGGTAAGGTTAACAGTTTTAGTCTTTGCGTCTGTGCTGAGCTGGACTGTTTTGTAAGAAGAAACCACTGGCACTTAATGAGGATGGCATGTCATTTAACAAATTGCCCCTTGTCACATGCATGTCTCGATGCCAGCAGAACTTTAGCACATTATCAGACAGTCCTGAAGTTTTTTCTTTCTTTTTGTACATTCATATGAACTAAGGAGGCTCTTAGAGGGTGTAAAGAACATTTTTCTTTGGAGATACTGGCATTAATTATATTACATTAGGGAGAGGCCTTCTTATTTTACTACTCTTACTACTCATCCATTCAGAAACACAAGTAAGACATTGGGACAGTGAATCAAGAGAGTCGGGGTCATCAGGTGCTATTGATAAATACAGTTGTGTGTTGTCAGCATAGCTGTGGTAACTCACGTTATGCCCCGAGATAATCTGACCTCATGGAAGCATGGAGATCGAGAAGAGCAGCAGACCCTGGAGAGACCCTTGTGGACCCC
The DNA here is from genome assembly GCF_900747795.2 of Erpetoichthys calabaricus. NCBI lineage: Eukaryota > Metazoa > Chordata > Cladistia > Polypteriformes > Polypteridae > Erpetoichthys > Erpetoichthys calabaricus. Next base: position 315,282,955 of record NC_041396.2, on the reverse strand, counting down.
CATATAGAATATCATGTGTCCTTGAAGTATAATTACCACAGCTAACAAAGAATTTTCTACCTGTTAAGTAAGACCCTGCCAGAGAGGCCCACCCATTGACTAAGGTGATTTATAAGAATACTGTGATCAATGGTATCAAATGCGGCACTCAGATCTCAGAGGATGAGAACAGATACAGGGCCTCTGTCTGCATTGACTCGAAGTCATTTACTACTTTAACAAGTGCAGTTTCTATACTGTGATTTGTTCTAAAACCTGAGTGAAACTTGTCAAGAACACAATATTTATTCATGTGATCATTTAGCTGCATAATGACTGCCTTTTCTAGAATTAGATAAACCATGCACAATCCACAATCACAAGAGAGAATCAAAACCGAGCTAAAATCAAAAGAAAAAAGTGTTCAAAATAAAAGGTAAATGTGCAGCACCAGGAGCAGAATGAGTCAGAGTAGCTCCCCAATGTAAAATCTGTGGCAGTGCCTCAGGTGAAATGCTCTTTACTATCAAATGCTTGTGTTTAACTGACAGTCAAAATGTAATCTCGAGGATGATGATGATTGTTCTGTCCACCACCTCCTTATAGTCATAATCCACAGACTGACGTCCTTGTCCCGGAGCAAACCTTCTGCAAATCAGTACGAGTGAGCAGATAGTCAGGTCTCTTCAGTCACTGAAGATCAAGATTTAGGAAGGGAAGGAGAAATTAGATTTAAGCAGTCGGAGAAGTTGAGGGCTCAGCCAGCTATATATGGCCCTAGAGGGGATTTCCTGATGCAATGTCATACTGTTTGAGAGGCACAAAGCCTGGAGCTTATTGGACGTCTGTGTTATAAAAAGGAGAAACTGAGGAAGGCCAAGTGTGACTGAGCTGGGAAGGCACATTCCAGTAGCCAAAGCCAGCAGTAGCCACACGGCTTCAGCATGTGTTTGTGAGTAGGCCTGAGTGAACCCCACGGGATTTGGTTTGACACGAGATGTTCAGAACTTTAAAGGAAAAAGAAAAACCAAACTAGTCTTTACTGGACTATAATGATGCGATGGTCTTTTAAGTGTCCCTGAGGGCTTGGGAAGTGTCTGCCGACTATACTGGAACGATTATTGTGGCGAAAAATGTGATATGAGCAAACAAAATAAAATTACTGACCACAAACTAGTAATAAGTAAAAAACAAATAATTAAAAAATGTATTTCAGCCAAATGCAAGTGCAAGTCTCTACCTGGCATGACGGTGAGTTAAAACAAACCTTGAAAGAGCCCTCCACCTCCCAGAGTCAGAAAACACGTAAGACCCTTTGAAATAATAATAATAATACCCAGAGATTTATTACTACAAACAAGGCGTTTCTGTCTTCTTGATGGAAGAAGAAAGTGAAAAGCATCTGCACTGACAGACTGGAAACAAAAAAGACTTGCGAGCTGCCTGGAGTACAACTTCAAACAATAGAACGTGCCAGTCCCATGCCACCGCTGCTTGGCACAGCCTATCAATGCACCAAAGACGGGAACTTTGTGAGCACATAGTGATCAGAGCTGTAGACTTGGTGGCAGTCTTGTTCTGTGCTGGTACTTTGAAATGGCACACTGCTGGTTCAGCTTCAGAGTACAGGAAGTTAATGTTTGCACCCCCACAGAATCTGTGATGACTTGGGCGGCCGTCCCTGTCACTACCCGATCTGTGGTGCATAGTGAGGAGCACAGCAAGCTTAATCCAGCACAAGGTACAATGAATACATGCAGAACAAGCAAGTCCTTCCATAATATTCTCATTATGGTTACTTAATGTACCCCTTGTGGGGTGTAAATCCAGGTGGAGTACCAATCAGGTAGTGACATTTGTATTTACACTGTAAATTATTCATCATGCGTGAAGCAGATTAGTCAGCAGTGTAAAGTGTGAGGTGGAGTCCTCTTAGAGTACTGGCCATGCCATCGGTGGTGACACCTCCATTGGTGAGTTAGTGACTGAGGTGTTCTGAATGGCAGTGATACACTCCTGGCTCTCATGTTTCCACACAGGACATGACCCAGGTGGCCCACTTTTGTTTGATAAAATGTGACTTTATATGATGACAGCTTGTGTGTTGAGAGCACATCACTGTAGCTCATCAGCATAGTGTCGTGTATTAAGACTGGGTGTGTAAACTCAGCTACGTCAAGTTCACGTTAAAGACTTTGTGAAAACACCACAGGCCTTTCACCGTATCCTTACACCGTCTTAGAAACAGCAGCCAAGGAAGTGTAAACCCCTTGTCGGTTGTGCCATTCCTTCAAGAGATTAATGTGTAAAATCTGGAATGGTTTTCGCCGGCCTGGTATTCTAACCTTGTAATTTACCAGACACATACGCTCCTCAATAATGGCGGGGCACCTGCCATTTAGCTAGGAATTTGTGCGGGTCAGACGGAACCAGTACCAAAACACGATCACCACGTTTGAATTCACGGAGCTTACTGCGCCTATCGTAAAGACGTTTCTGAGATTCCTGCTCACGTTGTTGATGCTCCTCAGCAATAGAAGAAACCTTAGAAATTCTATCTTGCAACAAAACTACCTGATCTGCAAAGCTCGGCCCAAGAGCTGTTGACTCGTTTCCTATCCATTCCTCTCGTACAACATCCAGGATGCCTCTCGGGCTCCTGCCAAATAACAACTCGAACGGGCTCAAGCCAATGGACGCCTGCAGCGATTCCCGCACCACGAACATAACAAAAGTCAGGACAGAGTCCCAGGATGTAGGATCATTATGAGCGACTCGTCTGATCATCTGTTTTAAAGTCTTGTTAAATCGTTCAGTCAAACCATTAGTCTGTGGATGGTAAACAGTGGTACTCAGTTTCTTAATAGCAAAGCTGTCACACAATTGTTTCTTCATGCGAGAAGTAAAAGGTGTGCCTTGATTAGTTAAACTTTCTCTAGGGATGCCAACACGAGTAAAAATCCCACACAGAGCTTTGGCTACAGCGGAGGAGTTGGCCTTTTTCAAAGCAGCTACTTCTGGATACCGCGTTGCATAGTCAACTAACAGCAGCATATATTGGTACCCATTCTTATTCTTAGGTAAAGGGCCTACAATATCTAATCCCACCCGCTGAAGGGATTTCCAAAATAGGCATAGGACAAAGCGGAGCCGGAGGAGGCTTATAAGTGGAAATGATCTGACAGTCAGGACATGAAGTACAGAACCGTTCAACATCTTTTCCCATATTCAGCCAATAAAATCGTTTTGATAACCGTTCTCTGGTCTTATCAGCCCCCAGGTGCCCTCACAAGATGTGAGAGTGGACCAGCTACAAAAGAATTTCCCTATGCACTTCAGGTACAACTAGTTGTTCAATAAATTCCCCCATTAAATGGTCTGAAATCACTCTGGAAAGGCAGCTGTCTTTTTCTAGAAAGTGTGGAGTTTTCAAGCCCCCGGTATCACGCTCTTGGTAATAAGAGTCATTGGCAGAGTGAGTCTGTTTAAATGCATATTCTAATGAGCTATCAGTATGCTGCTAGCACTCGGTTTGTGTTCGGAGGCATTTGCAAGTTGAGAAGATGTAGATGGGCCTGCCTGCCACTGTGGGAAATTGGGGGGGGGTGTCTCCCTCAGTCTCGCTGGAGAGATCGGGTTCAATATCTAATTGGGGCTCTAGATTATCCCTGACCGCCACTAGTTCTACTTCTTCTCCCCCCACCCCCCCATAAAGCTCAACAGGCGACTTGATGACTGGTGCCCGACACTTATGAATTAGTTTAGGAAAAAGGGCATTCCTCCTTCCTATGAGTAATGGCCAGGGGCAGGAGTCGAAAACGGCAGACCAAACTTTAAAGTGGCGACCTTTATAAGTCAAAGGAAGAAGCAATGTCTGATAATCTTTAACATCACCATGTACACAACGTATCTTTACAGTCTCAGTGTCACTAAGGCATCTGTCATCAAGACAGTCCTGTTTGACAACACAAAGGTCACTGCCCGAGTCCAATAATGCTGAGATCTCTCGGTTCCCCAACTTCACTGAGATTAACAAGCCATCCTTTTTATCTGGAGAAAAGGGAATATTTGAGCAACAAACCTCGGCCAATCCAATTTTCATTGATTGAGCTGGAGACAAGTGACATTCTCTCGCCAAGTGACTGGGTTGATCACACCGGAAACATCTTCAGTCAGCTCCACTGCCGAAATATAGCCTGCGACGTCCGCGGCCTGCTCCTGTCTCCCCAGATATGGGCACCTCCTTAACAACCGGATTTCCCGGAGGCCTTTCGGACCCCATTCGATTGTCAGGTCCTGCAGCTTGACTTTGCTGTAGCCATCGATCAAAGCGACGAGAATGTCCTGGACGCTCCTTCGTAGGTTGTGAAACAGCACCAAATCCACCGCTCTTTCTCCAAGCGGTCTGAGTACCTTCTAATCGTCTGGACATAATCGATAATGATTCCACATCATGACGCAGAAATTCATCTCGAAGAACTGCAGGTATCCCGGCCAATAATATATTCATGACAACTTTCTCCATAATTCTCTCCACCACGTCTCCCTCAAACCAGCAATGCACTTTATGAATCAAATCTTGAATTTGTGCACAGATGGGACCGTCCATGTTTAGGTTCCATTCGTTAAGTGCAAAACCTTTAGCCAAAAAAGTCACAGTCTTACGTAAAACAATTTGTTGCTTCAGGAATTATAATCGCCGAGCTTATCGTGAGGCACATTCTGTAAGGACAGTAGACAAAAAAGGTGTGATGATAACGGCCCAGTGTCGTTTGTCCAATCCCAATAAAGTCACCACTTGCTCAAAGGCTAAAAGGAACATGTCTGGTTCATCGGATGGACCCATCTTCATCAGCACATTCTTAGAATTTTCAGGAAGCGGAGGCAAAGGGACGTACTGTCGACGGTTATGAACCAGGACATTCAGATCAGGGATAGGGGGCGCGTCATCCTCTGGATTGTAAGGAAGTGGAACATTCTGAGCGATTTGAAATAACTCCTCGGCAACCATCTGTGCAACCACTCCTGGTACCACTTGTCACGCTTGGGTCACAGATTTGTACAGAGACACAGGAGGTTAGAGAAAAAAAAAAACAGGAACTTTATTCAAAGCACTGCAAACGAACATTTGTCTCTTTTCAAAAGTTTAAACGTGCTCCATGACAAGTCAGAGATGACAGTTCTGCCAGGAGCAGAGAGAGAAGCAAAACAATCAATTCCAAAACTGACAGGCGCTGTTCAAGGCTTTCAAATAAGCGGAGAGCCGCGTGATAACCCTGTTATAATGCAAGTAAGAAGGGTAAGGAGTAATGTGAAGGTAGACTGTCAGCTGTAAAGCGACTTTGGATTTGTGAAAGGTGCTCTATACAGTAAATGCAAATTATTATTTTTATTAAAGGGGCGTCATACTGGCACATGTGCTTCTTGCCTTACACCTCCTGCTGCTTGGGTAATAATAATAATAATAATAACTGGGAGGGATGCGTGGGTGTGAAGTAAAGACACTCACAGGCTGACAGAGTGCAGTGGACTAGAAAATCCTTACGTGTTACCCGTTTAACGGTTTAGAGGTTTACTTAATCAGGTTATTCACAGGAAATCTACCTCTGATAACGTGGCATTTACATGGCATTTTAGAGACCAGGGATCTGTGAATAACCGCATTATTGAGGTGCATGGCAACACACTCACGGGCTATAGAAGAAACTTGTATACTGTTTTCCTTGTCAGGTCAGTCAAGGGCACAGCCCTTCCAGAAAAATGAGGTACAAACCCACTATGACAAGCATTTACTTGTACATCTTATTAAGCCGTTCACTAGACCATCAGGCTGAGAGTGGCACACTGAAGTCTTAAGGTGCTTGATTTGGAGCAATATGGCAACCTCCCTGTACATCTCTGAGGTAAACAGCGCCCCTTGGTCCAGTAGGACCTCCTTTGGGATAAGCGTGATGACCCCTGCCAGTGCCCATGCAATGCTTCTGGACTTTAAGAGGATAGCCTCTGGATACCCTGTAGCATAATCCAATTTATGTTCTCAGGCTGAGAGTCTGAGAGGATCTACTATGTCCACCCTGATACGTTCAGAAGTTCGTATATCCATCAGAGGATTGGAATAAGAGGTGCATGGTCTTTTCTAGGAATCTGTCGCAGCTGACATGCCAGACACAAAACACAAAAGTGACGGATCTCCTCATTAATTCCCTGACAGTAAAATCAAAGTTTTATCCTTTCGAGTGTTTTGTCAGTTCCAAGATGGCTACCCAAGAGGTTTGTGTGTGCTAACTCACCATCATGTTCTGACAAATGACATAATAAACCATTTAAAAGTACAAAGTAGGATTCTGGTGGCATGGAGGGGGTGGTACACTGTCAGTTAATTTAAGTAAATCGTCATTCCACTGTTCTCTTTTAAAAGATGCTGATGTTTCTGGAAATTGACATTGAAGTTCTGAGAGCAAATCAGGCCTGACCTCCCTGGGTGGAGTTATTGCCAACATCGGTTCGCTCGTGACCTCGATAGCAAGTACATTATATAAAACATAATAAAATCACGTTACAATGTGTCATGTTTGTCTTTTTTATTTTGTGCTCTCCATGTGTGTTGCATCAATACATAAAAAAAAAATTACTTCTCCTCATTAGTGCATCTGGACAATAAATAGAATTCTGGGAAGGCAGACACTTCAACAACTTCATCAGTGTAATGGATTGTGTAACCTGCAACTCGTCAGCCTGTGGTTTAGGGAAAGGAAGAGACGTCAAGGGAATAAATAAAATAAAACTCAGTGCAAAAAGGAGAAACTTGAGACGAGAACTGACACCAGAGAGCAAAGTCAAGGAATTTAACACAAAATGACTTCAGCTGTGTGTGTTTATATAATGGCATTTCACCTGAACAGACACAATCAGGAAATACGATGAGCTGAATCAAATTTAGGATCTGAGTGGACAGTCACAGCATTATCTGGGATTACTGACACGACTTGACACAAAGAACTTTCACGTGTTTGAAATCAACAAGCTGAGGTTTATCTAAACACACGGATATCAAGTGTCAGGTCTTTGTTAATAATCACTTAAAGACACTTGTGTTCAAATCCTCACTAAAACATTCATTACAAAGAAATAAAATATCAAAACACACGACTGAGCGCACACCTCTGTATTGTGTCGTTAGATTTGTAAAAGTCTTACCAAGATAACTGAACACTTTCTGAGCCATTGTGCTCTACAACAACCAGCAGCCATTTGAGAAATAAAAGAGAAAGAAAGAAAACCTGAACAATTTGTGATGTGACTATCAAAAGGAATAAATGTGGTGACAGGCAGACGATTACTGACATACAAATGTGATTTCTTTATCAAAGGTTTAAGTTTCTCTGTTTTTCTAGAATTGAGCACAATGCTGTTCTCTGAAGTATTAATTGTTTTCTGTATGAGGTGAGTAGCTGCGGCTAATGAGACTTCACAAATATTAACAAACGTCAGTCAAAAGGAGCAAATCCTACGTTTAATTGTGGACATCAAACCTCATTTGACCTTCTCAGTCGTCCATTTCAGTTCCTCACAGTCACCTCAGTGTCATTTAGTGAGCCAGCAGTGTGAGGAGTGAAGGCCGACTGCTCCGTCTGCACTCGTCTGTCATCTGCTGCCTTAGTGAGGAGGAGTGAAGATTAAAGTGCAGGAACAGGAAACATTAACTTCAAAATAAAATGAAGAGTTTAGTTTAATATAAAATAAAAACAATAAAGGAACATTTCATAGAATTTGACTCTTAAACAAATCCCCACCTGCCTGACCAAAGCTGAACAGAATGTCAGCCGTCGTCTGAGCTCAGCTGTAGAGTTTTTAGTTGTGAAATCTGAACGTCGGTGTAAATTATAACTCCAGATGTTAAAAGATCTTTATATTTCCAGCTATTAGGTAAAATTCAGCACATTACTTAATTTATGATCAGATAAATAATTCCCTCCCAAAATAATGGAAATAGCAATAATCATTTTACAATGTAAAAATAAAAAAGTCACCAAGAAACGCTGAAGTGTTTATAGGAATTGCCAGGAGTCTCTTACATTTTCAGTGTCGTTTATTACACATTCAAATAAGAAGAATATAATTTATGACTATAGTTGTAGTGAAATAAACAATAATCATAAACAGTGTACACTCTACACCAGGCATGCGCAACCTTTCCGCTATTGACGGCCGCACTACAGACTTTTTACTTTAATAACGGCCGCCAGTAAGTCCAAGTAAACTTAATAATGTTTTATGATTTATGTAAAAATTTACAGATTACACATTAAAACAGAGTATGATATATCTGACAATATTCAATTTACTGGTCTACATATGTAAAAAAATGTCTACGAAACGTCATATAGGACAAAAAACCTTTACAGCAATATTGTTTCAGGAAGTTTGGAAAACATCGCCATTAATGGCTTCCTTGCTCTTGCATGTTTGCAGACAGACTTGCAAAGTCAGGGGACTCGCTGGAGACCATTAGCCGTATTCCAGACTCTAGATTGCTGTCTACCAATCGGGTTCGGTACTTGTTTTTCAGATATTTCATTCTGGAAAACGCTGCTTCGCACATATGATGACCGTTTGCTAATGGCGATAGGCAGTGTATGGACTTAGCCACAAGGCCGTACAGGCGTACACTCCCATTTCCTTCTCAGTTCCATATTGGCTAGCCGCTAGTCACGTGACTTCACATGTACTCCTGGGTGTCAGCCCATTTCAACCGAACTTAATATTCAAGTAAGCAAATCGGCTTTCGGCGTCACCATACCGACCCGGCCGACAAAGATTCCGCGGCGTTGAGACCCCTTACTCGCTGGAGTCCAGAGACCCTACACCTGCACGGCCGCCATTACGTACACTTTAATATACACGTCCACGGCCGCCAAAGTCCTTGCCCACGGCCGCATGCGGCCGTACGGCCGCAGGTTGCGCACAGCTGCTCTACACCAATAGAGTACAATTGTAACAAAACAATACAGCGAATATGAAATGATTGTGTTGTTAAGAAATACGTCAGAGTATTGCACTGCTAATAAGAAAAATGAGCAAAGGAATAATGTACAAATAATTTAAAGCATCTAAGCTCAGATAATTAATTTTACAGTATATTTACAGTAAATTGAGCACTGAAGAAGCTGAGCTAAATATTTTACAAGTCAGGATGATTTTCAGTGCTTTTCTGAACCAGGAATAAAGAAAAGCGTAAAGAATTGGATTAACTCCAAAGTTCACTTCACTGAGCAACACAAAGACATCCCTGATGATAATTGTGATGTTGTTACTACCATCACTAAAAAAATTGTACACATAAAGAGGCAGCCAGCAGATAATAAAAGCCCCCACGACTACTCCTAATGTTTTTGCGGCTTTTCTTTCAGATGGTTTTGATATTTTACTGTCACTCAACTCCTCAGTTTGCCTCTTTTCTATCATACAGTTGATGGCTCTTGAATGGCTTCTTGCAACTACAAATATTCTGATATAAAAACCAATCATCAGTGAATAAGGCATAAAAAATGTTACAAGTAAAATAAAAATGACCATTTCATAATAAGTGTATGCTCCACAAGCTCCTTCACATATCTCTGTTACAATATTACTCAAACATAAACCTATGACTGTAATTAAAAGTGCAAACAGCCACACTACAGCAATGCTGATGGCTGCAACAGTTAAAGTTATTTTTGAGCTGTAAAAGAAAGGATGGCAGACAGCAATGTAGCGATCAATGGATATTAAAACCACATTATATACAACTACAGTACTAAGAATATTTGCAAGTGCCTGATATAAATAACAATAAATAACTCCAAAGTACCAGCAAGTTTCTATCATGCCAATCAAAGTAAAGGGCATCACAAAGAAACCTGATAAGAAATCGGCTGCTGCGAGTGAGAGGATCAGAAGATTAGTCGGCGTGTGCAGCTGAACAAAATGAGAAATAGAAATGATGACAAGAAGATTTCCAAAGACTGTCGAGAAAAGCAAAAGACATGAGAAAGTGTAACAAACTCCATAAACTTCAATTTCATAAATCAGTTTACGACAAGATGTATTACTGTGAGGATAACAACGGACAAATCTCAGTCCATTAAACTCCATGTCTGTCCCTGACTGAGCCGTCCTGCCTGCACACTGAGATGTTTATACACTGAGGCCCTGCGACTGCCATATTCTCTCTGCTGACGTAATTCACATGAGGCGTCTCTCTGCTGTGTTTGCTTCACAAATTCTCTCAGGATGTTTGTTTGTTCATTTCAGTTCTTACTCACTAATGAGTTCATCAAATCTCAGATGTCTTCATTATATTTGTTTGTCAGGAGCCGCTCAGGGCTGCGGTGGTCTCTCCTCACAGCTCCACAGTGGTCCAGCTGCTGGCTCTCTGCAGTTTCCTTCTTCTCCTCTGCCTGCTGTTTTTGTTTTTTTGTTCTCAGTCACACACACACACACACACACACACACACACACACACACACACACACACACACACACACACAGTGTACAGTAACAGCTGTGTGTTTTTGTCTTTTCCAGACCCTCACATTAAATTCCAAACAGTATTCCCCCCGTTGCTCTCTGTCAGTCTGACGTTGTGCTGATTGTCTTTGTCTGATTTACTGGACGTCTTTCTTTTCTTAAATCATCAAACACACAACATGCATTTCTCTGTGGCAGTGGCAGCTAAACTCTCAGAATTCCAATGCAGCAGCGCTAACTGATGTGCTTTTTTATTTTGAAGACATTTGCTGTGTCACTGATTTCTAACTTTGTATCAAACAAAACTAAACGACTGCGTCTGTCGGTTTGAAGCACCGAGGAGCACCACATTGCATTAGTCTGTTAGCCGTCATCACTATAAGGACAATTAAAGTTCTTAATAACGATAGAAATGATGTCAAGATCTCCCCAGAACAATCGGCTATTATATTTTAACACTTAGATTCACTATTTTATATTAATATTACAGTTGTATTAAATTCTTACTGTATTAGACTAACAGCAAGTGATGTTATTTACAGAAACTCTGAACCGTACAATAAAAATACGAGAGGACCGCCATCTCCATCATACGAGTTCAGTTTTGAATAAACAATTAGCAGCAGCTGCTCACTGATGGCAGACGTACAACTTTACAGGAGTTTGTGTGTCGTGTTGTTGTCATTCCCTCCTCATGGACACAGACAGTGAAGTGGTCCTCACCACACAAGAGTTCATACGTGACACACTGTTGGTCTGTTATTATAAACTTCATGTGAGGTCCTTCGTCTCTCCTTGTGTCACTGAAGCACCTTGTAGTGTCACTTGTCACAAATTTATGTCATTAGTATGCATAGTGCAAAACATTTTGGGGGACAGCAGGTCAGCAGGCTTTAGGTCATAAATCACCTCTGCACAGGGAGCCCACCCATCATCAGACACTCGCACGTCTTCACAAGAAGTAAAATGTCAGGTCTGAAAACACAGTGGGAGGTCTGAAACCTGAAAGTGCTGATTAGGAGAAAGACTTGGGTGTTATAATGGACTCATTCAGAAGCCATTAAGACGGTTAAGAGAATGTCAGGTTATATAGCGCCCTGATGTGTATAGCAGATGTCCCAACTGTCACTGCACAGATCACTATCGATTCGTACAAAAATATTCCTGACCACAAAACAGCAGGTCAGCCCATTATATCCACTTTAATTAAAGTTTCTGTGTGTTCTATTCATCCAGTTGCTTTTTCTCTGCCTTTCCAACAGATGGCACTTCTTAAACATTTTTAGTGTTAAAATGCATTGCATTTTTCATTCCAATAGATGGCGTATAACAAACATTAACACTGCTTGTACAAATCCTGTACTAAATAGCGTATCACAGAGACATAGCAATGGGGCAGACACACAGCACTGCAAACGTTAACACTGAGCACATCCAGCAGAGAGTAACTGCCAGATGGACAGAAATCAGCTTATCCACCTTAATAAAAAGGAAACAAGTCTGTGTGTCTGTGTGTCCGTCTGGTTGCCATGTCTCTGTCATTCCAACATATGGTGCTTCACAAGCACTTGCAGTAATACAATTCATCACATTTCTCATTCCAACAGATGGTTGTACCAAATGGCATATAACAGAGACATATGAAGTGTCTGTCTGTATTTCTGTGTATCTCTGAGTCTGTCAGGTTTCTCTATCTCTGTTATAAGATATTTGGTATGGGATTCATAAAAGTAGTGCTAATGTTTCATCTGTCGAAATGACAAATGCAGTGCGCTTTCTTGCTACCTGAATTACAGAAACACATTCCAATAGATGGTGCACTGTAAATGTCAAAAAGAGAGTAACTGCTAGATGGACAGAAACAGGTAGCTGTGTCTCAAAAGCAATAAGGTTCCATTATGGAAAGAGATCAAATGCATAAAGATATGATGAGACAGCACAAAACACCCAAAGCTAAGGAATTCTGGCATAAAAGAATTCAAGATGTGATGCACCAGACCAAGATGAGAAATTGCTTGAGGATATGAATGTGCAAATTATTAAGGACGTCTGTAAACACACAATACTCAGGCAGGAGAAACCCTAGAGGAACATGAAGAGTGAAATCATAAGAATACCACGGCCATTGTAGCAGTGCGGGCCCAGGAGACACCAAAAACAACCAGAGCCAAACTAAAGTGTGATTGGGACAGGGGAACCCCAAACTACAAATGAATTGTGAATTTCCCTTTGGGATTACTAAAGTATTGCTCTTTAATTAATATTGTTCTTTATCAGTATGCTGCTGCTGGAGTATGTGAATTTCCCCTTAGATAGATAGATACTTTATTAATCCCCATCTATCTATCTATCTATCTATCTATCTATCTATCTATCTATCTATCTATCTATCTATCTATCTATCTATCTATCTATCTATCTATCTATCTATCTATCTATCTATCTATCTATCTATCTATCTATCTACAACTGTTGAGATTGACTTAAATTATGATGTAGCGATTGTAGGGGACCACTATAGTGTAGTCTGGGCAGTCAGTGCAAATTTTGTGGTTAAAGATTTATTGAGGAGGAGCAGAAGAGAGACTTGTTTTACTCCGCTTCCAGTTCCAGACATGACAAGGTGCAGATTCTGTGAATTTCATTTAAAAACATCAGGTATCCTAATTGTTCTCTCTGTGAATATTATCCCCCCTCCTACTCATAGAGGACCCTATTGTTTCCAGATAAATGATGACTGTTACCATCGGGCAGGTTTGTCACACCCAGAAAATGATGAGTAGAGGCAATAGGCTCACCTGTATATCTTCAGTTCAGACAAGGTCACCAACAGCAAATGTGTCGTGTGGACAATTCAAGGTGCCGTCCTGAACTGATGAATCAGTTAAGTGACGAATGAGTAAATGCACAGAGGAGCAGGTGCTTGACCAGCCACTGTTACAGTAGCAATAGCACTGGATAGGAATCCACAGAGACATAATTCTCCAAGGACAAATGAGGTAGCCTCTGAACCACCTCTGGAGCAGGACCTCCTGATCTGTTCTAGAGCAGATTCATGGGATGTAAATAGGGACAGCCAGAGGATTAGTTTCCTTGATCCAAACTTGGAAGGTAAGATATTGTCAGTACTTTTTCCATACAGGTGTCAAAGAGTTCAGATAAGTGGAAGGACAGTAACAAATGAGTGGTTAGTAAATTTGAACCTGTATGTGAGTCATGTGAGGTACATCTTCAAATACGTATTTAAGGTCGTGACTGTGTCAACATTGTCATTAGAGAGGGTACTACTCTTGAACGTGATGAAAATAGGCAATTGGTGAATTCTCATTGTATCTGCGCCCCCGAGGCAGTGTGGCCGCTGTTTTGATTTGATGTCTGTGAGCATTTGCATATAATTATGCCATTGAATTTAAAGTGGAAAATGAAGTATGCACATTTATTAGGGGTAGGGGTAGACATACCACCCTGTCAGTTTGGTTTAAGCTGAATAAGGACATACCTGGAGTAAGGGAGTATTTTTATTGGCAATTGCCAGAGCTTTACCAGTGTGAAGATACGACTTGGAGATGGACAGTGAGAAGACAGATATTAAAGATACCGATATTGTCTAAGATGACTTTTTACTACGTATTAAAGGGGCTTGAGGACCTTAGAACAAATGGAGGGGTGGTCTATGGATCATTCATGGAGGCTGCAAGAGCGAGGGGCCTTGTGAACGATGATTACTTATAGAACAGGTCCTTAGAAGAGTCTGTACTCTTTGGGATGAGCCGCAGCTGCTTAACACTTGTGTGACTTAATAAAAAAAATAAAAATAAATAAAAATAAAATTTAAAAAAAGGCTAACCTTTACTAGTACCATAAATTTACACCGGCCGTTACAGACTCAAATCAAATTTATGTTTTTACTCTATAATAGTAATAATAATAGCAGGTCACTACTCAAAAATGTAAATAATGTAAGGACCCAGAATCGAACCCACAGCCTCCTGATTATGACACAGCGTTGTACCCTAACCCAATTTCTTTTTCTTCAGCTACATTTTTGGATAAAGCGTACTTGTTTTGTTATACGAGAACCTTTTGTGAAAGTGTTTATTTGATATTTGGACTACAGTCTTCACATATTATACACTTCAAGTCAAAATTTTGTCATTAGTACTATAACTTGAAAAAAGTTTCTGTTTTAGTTATGTGTTCAATGTTTCTTGCCATTTCCTGTCATCCTACATTTACACAGATCATTGTAGACATGGAACACACATGTAATGTATATATTCCAAATAACGATATACTGTATTATTTACCCTCTACAATTACAGACACGTCATACCAGAATAAATAGACTTGAGCTGCATCAGGTGGGGTGATGGGATAGCAGGCTGCTTGTGCTGATCATTTGCAAAACAAAAGATGCTGATGAGGAGGTGAGAGGGAATATAAGGTGGCCCGGCATTACAACTTTTTTCGTAGGCTTCAGGTATTCTAGAGTTAAACTGTTTGCCTTCATTTGTGTCTTTGATACACCAATAAACTCAGAAGAATTGTTTATAAAATATAGGATAAGGTTGAGTGAGATGGTTGCTTGACACTATCATCTCTCTTTCATATCTCAAATGGCTGCAGGGTTGTTGTAGAGCACAATGACTCCTGCTACTTCATACACAGAAAGTGTTCAGTTATCTTGTAAGACATTTATAAATCTAACGACACAATACAGAGGTGTGCGATCATTCGTGTGTATTCATATGTGTATGTTTGAAATGAATGCTTTAGTAAGAACTTGAACACAAGTGTTTTTTAAACTGATCATTAACAAAGACCTGATGCTTTATATCTGTGTGTTTAGATAAACCTCAGCATGTTGATTTCAAACACGTGAAAGATCTTTGTGTCAAGTTGTGTCACTAATCCCAGACAATGCTGTGACTGTCCACTCAGATCCTAAATTTGATTCAGCTCATCGTATTTCCTGATTGTGATGTCTGTTCAGGTGAAATGCCATTATATAAACACACACAGCTGAAGTCAT
Organism: Erpetoichthys calabaricus; assembly: GCF_900747795.2. Lineage (NCBI taxonomy): Eukaryota > Metazoa > Chordata > Cladistia > Polypteriformes > Polypteridae > Erpetoichthys > Erpetoichthys calabaricus. Next base: position 315,267,435 of record NC_041396.2, on the reverse strand, counting down.
TTTGTGTTAAATTCCTTGACTTTGCTCTCTGGTGTCAGTTCTTGTCTCAGGTTTCTCCAGTTTGCACTGAGCTTTATTTAATTTATTCCCCTGACGTCTTTTCTTTTCTCCTAACCACATGCTGACGAGTTACAGGTTACATGATGAAGATGTTGAAAGTGTCTTCCTTCCCAGAATTCTCTTTATTGGCCAGATGCAGTAATGTGGATGAGGAATTTGTCTTTGTAGTGTTGTTGCAACAATCAAGGGGAGAATAAAACATCGTCTTATTCTTTCTTTCTTTCAAATATGACAGATTGTAAAGTGATTTTATTATGTTTTATATCACATTATTTAAATTGTTTAGAGGATTATAGACAGTTTTATTTTTTATGTCATTATTGGTGTATAATTTAACTGTAAGTTTGCTTTCCATGGAGCAGCTCCTCCAGTTGGGCTGCGCCGTAAGATGGCTGCACCGACGAGAGCTCCGAGTCATCTCAGCAAAAAGTTATTATTTATTTTCTTACTACTCACTCTTTTTGTGCGTTCTACTTTATCACACTTTCAGTATGACCGGCAAACACTATTGGAATTACGTTCATCAGCCAGTTTGGATTTTACAACAGTTTTTGATATCGTGGACACTGTACTGCCTGGAGCCTTTTGCTTACTCGCGCGACGCCGAAGGAAAACAAAGAGGGGGAAACGCGCCGGAGTTCTGTGCCGAACCCGACAGAGAAATAACAAGCCTCCTCTGCCTAGCATCCTGCTCGCTAATGTTCAGTCTCTGGATAACAAATTAGATGAGCTGCGCGCACGGATAAAGCACCAGAAAGACATCACGAACTGCTGCGTTTTGGCGTTCACAGAGACGTGGTTGGAGCCCAGCGTACCTGACTGCGCAGTCACACCAGACGGGTTCACAGTTTATCGGGGAGACAGAACGAAGGACTCAGGCAAGTCAAGGGGAGGGGGTGTGTGCTTTATGGTTAACTCTTCGTGGGCTACGGATGTGTGTGTCTTAAAAGCACACTGCTCACCGGTTCTTGAGCTGCTGACTATTAAAGTTAGACCCTTTTACCTCCCGAGGGAGTTCAGTTCAGTTCTCCTTTCAGTTGTTTACATCCCCCCACAAGCTGATAAAGCTTCAGCTATGGATGAACTGTATGATGTTATCAGTGGACTAGAGAACGCTAACTCAGAAGCAGCATTTATTGTGTTGGGAGACTTTAACAGAGCAAACATGAAGAAAGTTCTCCCTAGATACTATCAGCACATCTCTCTCCCCACAAGAGGTGATCAAACACTGGATCATTGTTACACCTTATTCAAGGACTCCTACAAATCTCTCCCTCGACCAGCTTTTGGAAAATCAGACCATTGCTCTATATTGCTGCTGCCTGCATATAAACAAAGACTTAAACAGGAAAAACCGGTTTACAGGAACATCTACAAATGGGACAGTGAAGCTGAGGGGGTCTTACAGGACTGCTTTGAAACAACTGATTGGGAGATGTTTGAGGATGCAGCTGATGGCAACATCAATGAATTCACAGACTCTGTCACAGGATATATCAGCAAGTGCATTGACGATGTTGTCACTAAAACCACCGTTTGCATATATCCTAACCAGAAACCCTGGGTAAATAGGGAGATCCGGGCTAAGCTCAAGGCGCGGACCTCTGCCTTTGGCTCAGGGGACTCTGATGCATACAAAGCAGCCAGATACGACCTCCGGAGGTCCATCAAGAAGGCCAAACGGGACTACAGGGACAAAGTGGAGTCAAGCTACCACAGCTCTGACACCAAGCGCCTGTGGAATGGACTGTGCTGCATCACTGACTATAAAAAGAAAAACACAGTCAGTGTTCAGCCCACTGCATGTCTTGCAGACGAGCTCAACACTTTCTATGCTCGTTTTGATGCAGCCAACAAAGAACAGGTGCTATATCCTCAAGGGGGCAGTGAGTCTGTCACTCTGATCCTTGAAACGTCTGATGTGAGAAGGTCCTTCAAAAAGGTCAATCCTCGCAAAGCTCCGGGACCAGATGGCATCCCAGGCCGTGCCCTCAGGGCATGTGCTGACCAGCTAGCAGGTGTGTTCACCAAAATTTTCAATCTCTCCCTGAGGCAGTCAGTGGTCCCCACTTCCTTCAAGGCATCTACCATCATTCCTGTCCCAAAGAAACCGGTGGTCTCCTGTCTGAATGACTATCGCCCGGTTGCACTGACATCGGTCATTATGAAGTGCTTCGAGCAACTAGTCAAAGGTTACATCTGCTCCTCACTCCCTGACACGCTGGATCCTCTCCAATTTGCTTACAGAGCAAATAGATCGACAGAGGATGCCGTTGCGCTAACAATAAACATTGCCCTCACCCACCTGGAAAGAGGAAATACATATGTAAGAATGCTGTTCATAGATTACAGCTCGGCATTCAACACCATCATCCCCTCAAAACTCGTCTTGAAGCTTGACGACCTTGGGTTGGGGACGACCATCTGCAGATGGATTTTCTCTTTCCTCACAAACAGGTCCCAGGTGGTGAGAGTCGGCAAACACACATCCTCATCACTCATTTTAAACACAGGAGCGCCGCAGGGCTGTGTGCTTAGCCCCCTCTTGTATTCCTTGTTCACCCATGAATGTGTTGCAAAACACAGCACAAACACCATCATCAAGTTTGCAGATGACACAACCATCATAGGCCTTATCACTGACAATGATGAGACGGCCTACAGAGAGGAGGTGCTGGCATTGAGTAATTGGTGCCTAGATAACAACTTGTCTCTTAACGTCAGCAAAACCAAGGAGATGATTGTGGACTATCGAAAACAACAAGGCAGAGAACACCAGGCCATCTACATCAGTGGCATAGAAGTTGAAAGGGTCAACAGCTTCAAGTTCCTCGGAGTAAACATCACCAAGGATCTCTCGTGGACCCTTCACATAGACACTGTGGTCAAGAAAGCTCGCCAGCGGCTCTACTTCCTGAGGAGGCTGAGGAAGTTTGGCATGAATGCCAACATCACCTCAAACTTTTACAGGAGTGTGGTCGAGAGTCTGCTAACGGGCTGCATTACCGTCTGGTATGGGAGCTGCTCTGCCAGCAGCTGGAAATCACTACAGAGAGTGGAGAAGGCAGCAGAGCACATCACGGGCAAGAGTCTTCCTGCCATTGAAGACATTTACCTCCATCGGTGCTTGCGTAAGACAAGCAGCATCATAAAGGACCACAGCCATCCAGCACGCCAGCTGTTCTCCTTGTTACCGTCCGGCAGACGATACAGGAGTCTGGCTGCTCGGACTACAAGACTTAAGAACAGCTTTTACCACCAGGCCATTCGACTCCTCAACAGCAACACCTGAACACTTACACACACTTACATTACATCTACATTGCACTACTCACACACAAACTGTACCTGCACACACTCTGAATACTGACTGGAACATGCATCTGCACTTTATGGAATATGCATCTGCACTTATAAAACATTATCTGTGCAAATAACTGTCATTTGTACTTGCTGCTCATTCAACTCATATTGCTCTATAACTTCTTTTAAAACGTACACAGTTTATTTTATATGACTTGTCTATTTTTAACTTGTAATCTTTTTTTAAGCTTTATTGGATCTAGGCTGAGTGACTTGTTTTTCTCGTCATACACATTTCATTGTATGTTGACCCTGTGTTAACCTATATATGACAAATAAACCTAAACCTAAACCTACAGACAGAAGGTCATTTCACACAGAGGGGATTATTTATGCAGTCAGAAGAGCAGACAGACACCTACTGCACACCATTAGGATTTAGAAGGTCAAAACTTAGAAGGTCAGCACAATTCTATTTTTACAAAGGGTCAAGTTCAAATCACCATTTCTTGGACATTCTACATGCACAAAAGTGAAGCTCTGAACCATTGGTTATCTTTGTTCATGCTCACCTCATTGACGTGTGCTGATGCGGTCTTTAAAAATTACAATAAACAGTGAGGGGCTATGGGTGTTCGATTTGTCACTCACATTCTTTAAAATGTAATCAGCTTAATGTGAAAATATTCATTCTACTATCTGCTGAATTGAAGAGAAGACCCAGGAAAGAAGAGAAGCAGAACAACACAGCCGCACAGCCAAGAAGAGACTGAAAAGCCTCAGATATTCAGATGTGTCGGCCTGCATCATCTGTGTCAGCTCCTCAAATAGCCAGCTTTTATCTTTGATTTGCACACCCAATCACCCTTTGATTTGCTATCTTTTTGGTCACATTAAGAATATTTAAGAATGTTAAAATCTATAATGACTGAATAAAAGTGCATTGCCTGCTCCCCTTGTTTGTATTAGTATTTGCTCAATCCTGCCATCTGGGGTTACAGAGAACAGAGGAGACGTCTTCTAGTAAGTGAAGTGTAGCTCAGTAGCAGTCAGTCTTGGGTGAAGTTGGACTCCGTAGTCCCCAGTCAAGTGTATTGTGTCTGCGGGCTGCGTCTCCTTCCAGGCCAGGTGAGTACAAGAAGAAGAGAACTAGAGCAGAGGTGGGGGACATGTGTGAGGGTCTATGTAACCAAGAATCATGGCATGGAAATGAAAATATCTCATGTTGTTGGAACTGGTCACCCCAAAAATCCTTCCATGATAAAACACACAGCATACAAGGGCTAAACAAAATATAATTACTTAGGGAATGCATAATATGTTTTAGCATGGAGTACATCACATCCTACACGGGATTAGATTAGAAAAATTTTATTAATCCCAAGGAGAAATTCAGATGCACGCAGCTGCAGAAACATTAAAATAAAGGATACAAACTAACAGGACAGAAAATACAACCAATCAATTAATCATATGAGAAATAAATAAATATTGTGCAAAAACTTCAAAATAAATTAAAAGAGTTCTTCAGGAGGAAACATTTTACTGTATATTGTAAGATATGTCTTCATATTTTTTGGGAATATTGCAATATATTTAATTTTCATTAAGGACTTGAAAGAACAATATCAGTGTCTTTGATAGTGAGAAGTTAAGCAAAATGACACCTGCAATTTGAAGTAAATAAAAAGCTCTCAAGGTGATCGGTAGGACAAATGGAGATAGGGGTCCTCTCCTTGACATTTTGGTTTTGATCTTTGCAGCCCCACGTCTGCTACCACTTGTCAAATTTTGCATTCAGAGTTGCACAGAAAGTCCTTTTAAACTCCCTTTATTCTTGAACTTGAAAGAACATATTAGTATCTTTTTAAAACACTGCGTATGTGATGAACTTCACTCATTTGAGTGTCGTCATCTCTCCCTGGAAGTGAACAGAACACACAGGCCTGTCCATCAGCACAGTTGAGCTCCGTGCACAATCTACAGGACAGAATCTCAGCCGTCAGTGAGCCCAGGATACAGTAAGCTGTAGAGTTTTATAGTTTACTGCTAGCGTGAGACACAACATGAGACACGCAGATTTGTGTGCCAGCTACCTGCAGTTGGTCTAACAGGGCTAAATTGCTAGCTGTCTTGAAGTGTGTCTTCTCTGTATTTGAACCTGCCTAAGAAAACAATAATCACTTAAACGATAATCATCATATTTTTATAATATGATGAGAGTGGTGCATATGATATTATTTATGTTGATTTTCAGAAAGCATTAGGGGGCTCTGCTCCGCTACGCACTGACACTTTGCGGCTCTGCCACTCGAGTATGGGTAAGCGGATGTAAAATTTAAACAGATTGTTATTTTCATGGAAACTGTAACTGTTCTGTAACTGTAATGTTCTTGGACTACCTTGATATGATGATGGTAATATTACTGCTTTACCTACTTTGAATTTGTCTGAACTATTGATATTTGAATTTTGAATGTGATCAATGAGACCTTGAATATGTTCTGTTCTAAGTTTTGCTTGATTCGATTTAATAACGAAGAGATGATTATCTTCGACTTTTAGATATGCTTTAATAACGTAACGTTGCAATAGACATTGACATTGAGATGACAGAAGTGGGTTAAATACATTGGGACGTATCGCTAATTTTGACCCGAAATATTATCCAAATTCATGTGTTTCATATTATATGACCATCCTGTTTTGCCATCAGAGAAAAGCAAAAGAAAAAGTAAAGGTTAGGAATGAAGTGAATTATTAGATAGAAACAACGAATCGTGCTATGCTTTTGGATAAACACGAATATCAACTCTCTCTTTTGAAACTATTATCGCTGACAATTCGTCACATGTTGGTTTATTATAAAATGCAACCATGATCTTTCAGATTCATATAGAAATCCAAGAAAACTTCTTGTTCCATGTTTTGCAGATAAATTTCATGTAAAGTGCGATTCTTTGGGACGTATAGATTTGTATCCATTATTGGCTGTAGAATTTCTAACACGTCCGATCATTTAACTCTTTCGATTCTATGTTGCATCGTTTCTCTGTAATCATAAATATAAACCTGACAGAATTATAACGTGTAAGAGTATAATGTTTAGAAGAATGCAGAATTGGATCAGACACATGAAGCAGAGGGTGATGGTGTGAGAAATTCAGAATTGAGTGAAGTTAAGAGTGGCGTCCAGCAGGAGTCACTGCTAGGGCCACTGCTATTTTTAATATATAGAAATATCTGAATAGGAAAATAAATAAGAAGCTGGTTAAGTCAGTGATGATACCAATCTAGGTGGACTGACAGATGGAATTTAATATAAGTAAATGTAAAGTATTACAGTGTCGTATACAACATGGCTTGGCTGGCATCCCAGCTGGGGAGAATGGTTCTTTATGTGAACTGTAAACCTTTATAAGGAGGGGGGTATGGACAGACATCCCAACTGGGTTGGATGGTGGTATCCATCTTGTATGGCTTCCATTTGGAACCCCACAGGGCTGCATGGGAGCACAATGGGAACTGTAGTCTCATTGGAGAGCCCTACTGGGTTGTGTGGGTGCCGTTGTCATGGAGAAAACATCTTCAGAAACCACCAGCAGAGTCTTCAGATAGGCAGTCAGAATTGACTTTATTACACAGCCTAGGAGACGACTGCAGAGCACAGAAAGGCTGTCTCAGTTCAATGAAGTGAGCCCCTTGCTTTGAGCAAGTCTCATATTTATTACAATTCTTATCTCCAAATATCCCGTTTCCCATCATCTGCTTTACACGGTTTCTCATCATAATGACCTCGCTCAGTACCTTTTCTCATAACAATCACCTGCTTTTGCAGACTCCTCCATAACAATCTTCTTCCCAGTAGCCCTTCTCTTCACAATTTCCTTCCCTATCTACACTCTCTCATGACAGTCACTTTGGCTCAGAGGACGTACAGGTGACCTGGAGGTGATCATCACCCAATCACCTCTCACTAATCGTGGGCTGTTAAAGATTGAAAGGCTTTTGGTTAATCATTTCTCACCAGGAGGTCCCCCATGTGAAAACTGGACTGCTCGATTAATGATTAATTTAATGGTTACTTGTTGCACTAGCATCCCTTAAGACTAAAATCATAGGCAGCAGTGACAGAAAGCGGCAGTGTGCAGCTTCACTGATAAGGGCTAAGGTGTGGACGGCCTTGAGCAAACAAGCATAGTGCCTGAAAGAAAGATAAAATACAAGCCTTTCACAATTAATTCATACATAGCCTAAAGCTAGCTAGTTTAATACATTCTGCTGTAACTTGATTTATTATTATAATGATTCATAAAGAAGCACTGACATATAAACCTAAATGCTATCTAAAATATATGTATGCGTGCCAATGTGAAAGCCTGTGAACACACGCGGGCAGCTGTGCCGTTAGGTAGTGGCAGAGAGCCTCACGCTGTCTGACTTGCTGGCACAGGAGCTGAGCTGCTGGAGATGGAAGCAGTTGGCTCACAGACGTCAGCTTAAAAGATGTCTAGTAATCAACTCTTACACTCCTATATAGCTCACGCTAGCTAACACAATGCATTTTGCTTTAATTTTATTTCCTAAGGTATTGCTGAGTCTTAATATATAAATGTAAATGCCATTTAAAATGTTTATGTTTATGCGCTAGCGTGAGAGCTTACTTAGTTTTCCTAAGATTAAAGACCTTGAACACTTGTTTAGTCTTCTGTCAGTCAGAAGCCTCAGCAGCCATGTTCACAAAACAAAAGTTTACTTGCTCAGTCACCTCAGAGAACACAACATCCTTGGCACACAGAAGTTTAAAACAAAGCAAGTGAAAAGACAGGCAGGCCGCAGAAGACAGGACTCGGTGGCCCTTATGATTAAATAAATAGTGACCTTTCAAGCTGCTTCAAGCATAAGCTTTTAATAGCTAATAGCCCTAAAACTAATAATAAGGCACATTGATCCCTGATCTAAATTCTCAATACCGCCAGGGAGAGCTGCAGGGAAGGACTGTCCATACTTTGGGAGTCTTCAGCCTGAGCCAGAAGTGCTGCCTTCAGAGAGTGTCCTAGCGCCAGACGTACTCCTAGGTCTGACATAAAAGGGTCCTCCGCATCTCACTCGGGGAGTGGGAGTCGGGTGGAAGAGGACAACATCGCCTAGAGGAGTAACGGAAAGTAATGGAAAAGAAAAGAAAGAAAAGAACAGGAATTGTCACTGATTGTAGGAATTGGGAAAACAGACCCATAGTGAAGTATTTTTATATTCCTGTGTCAGGTTTGTGAGACGGCGTAGAAAAGAAACGAGAAATTCCTTGCAATATGGCAGAATGTGTTGTGTCTTTTGGCTGAATGCTCACAAGTGCCAAGGTGACAGATACAAAACTCCAGACTTCTTGTATTCCAAGTCAAGTCAAGTGGCTTTATTGTCTTACCATCTGTACACCACATTGCAGCAGACAGTGGCATGGAATAACATTCACTAGGACCGCATTGCAGCAGATACGTAAGCACAGGACATGTACAAGACAGGTAGAGAACTATACTGTACTATAGATATGACAATGGTGTGTACACCCGTTTCACTTCAAGATTCATCACACACACTGTTATACATGTACAATGTGCAGTGAAGTGTAAGCCTGATCAGCTCAACAGACTGTGTATTAGGAAATGAATATAAGTAATAAATAAAGATAGGCACAGATACATAAATAGAGAATATGATAGGGGTATTATGTCAGCAACAGCGGCATGTCCTGATTAGCCGGAGGATAGAAGCGCCTTTTAATTCTCTCAGTTTTGACCCATAAGTGGCTGAACAGGCAGTTCATGGGGTGTGAAGGCTCTTTAATAATTTTGATTGCTCTTTGTTCTACATCTCCTATTGTAAATGTCTAGTAGTGGGGGCAGAGCACCACTGGTGAGACGCTTTGCTGTTTCAATCACTCTCTGCAGGACTTTATGTTCTTGTGCTGAGCAGCTGTGATACCAGGATGTGATGCTTTGGGTTAGCATGCCTTGTATAGCCCCTGTAGAGAAAGTATTAAGTTACACTGGGGATATTCTAAACGTCCTCAATTACCTCAAATGACACAACTGCAGTCTAGCCTTTGTGACCAGTGCTTGTGCATGTAAAGTCCAGATCAGGTCCACTGATATATTAACTCCATTTTGTATTTGAAGGTATTATCCTTTCTGGAAGGGCATCCAGTGTAACATTTTGCCATATCAATATGTAGACAATACAGATTTCAACAATGGATCAGACAAGGCCTGGGTTTAACAACCGCTGCCACTAGTACTGTTAGACAATAGGGTGCTGGTGGAAAATGGGCTACTGTTGGCTGAAAAAGGAGAAGAAGGGGACAGGTGTCCAGTGGCAGGTGGAGAAACAAAGATAAAGAGAGTAGAAGTGAGGGTAGGAACTTTGAATGTTGGCAGTATGACTGTTAATGGGAGAAAGTTAGTTGATGTGATGGAGAGAAGGAAGGTTGATATTTTGTACATGCAAGAGACCAGAAGAAAAGGCATTGAGGCCAGAGATAGGTGGGAGGAGAAATGGGGCAGGGGTTAACCTGAAGGAACAGCATGTCAAGAGTGTTTTGGAGGTGAAAAGAGTGTTGGACAGAGTGATGATTATGAAGCTGGAGATTAAAGGCATGATGATGAATTGTTGTTAGTGTTGGTAGTGCCTATGCCCCACAAGGTGGGTGTCTGACAGATGAAGAAAGATGATTTCTGGAGTGAGTTGGATGAAGTGGTGTAGAGTGTACCCAAGGAAGAGAGAGTGGCGATTGGTATGGATTTCAATGGACATGTTGGTGAAGGGAACAGATTAGATGAAGAAGTGATAAGTAGGTATGGTGTCAGGGAGAGGAATGCAGAAGTCAGATGGTAGTAGATTTTGCAAAAACGATGGGCATGGCTGTGGTGAATATGTATTTTAAGAAGAGGGAGGAACATAGGGTGACATACAAGAGTGGAGGAAGATGTACACAGGTAGATTATATCTTATGCAGAAGAGTCAATGTGAAGGAGGTTGTGGTGGCAGGGGAAAGCGTTGTTAGGGAGCATAGGAAGGTGGTCTGTAGGATGACGCTGGGGATCAAAAAGAGGAGAGTGAGGAGAGAAGCAAGTGGTGGAAGTTGAAAAAGGAAGATTGCAAGGTTGAGTTCAGGGAGGAGGTAAGACCAGCACTGGGTGGCAGTGAAGAGTCACCAGACAGCTGGGCAACTACAGCAGAAGTAGTAAGGGTGACAGCAAGAAGGGTGCTTGGCGTGGCATCTGGAAAGAGGAAGGAGGAAAAGGAAACCTGGTGGTGGAATGGGGAAGTACAGGAGAGTATACAGAGGAAGAGGACTGCGAAGAAGAAGTAAGATAGTCAGAGAGATGCAGAAAGTAGACAAGAGTAGAAGGAGATAAGGTGCAAGGTGAAGAGAGAGGTGGCGAAGGCTAAAGAAAAGGCACATGATGAGTTGTATGAGAGGTTGGAAACTAAGGAGGGAGAAAAGGACCGGTGGGCTAAACAGAGAAACTGAGCTGGGAAAGATGTGCAGCATGTTAGGGTGATAAAGATGGAAACGTACTCACAAGCAAGGAGAGTGTGTGGAGCAGATGGATAGAGTACTTTGAGAGGCTGATGAATGAAGAGAATGAGAGAGAGAGAAGAGGTTGGATGATGTGGAGATAGTGAATCAGGAAGAGCAACGGATTAGCAAGGAGGAAGTAAGGACAGCTATGAAGAGGATGAAAAATGGAAAGGCCACTGGTCCCGATGACATACCTATGGAAGCATGGAAGTGTCTAGGAGAGACGGCAGTGGTGTGATATTTAAGAATAAGGGGGATGTGCAGGACTGTAGTAACTACAGGGGGATAAAATTGATGAGCCACAGCATGAAGTTATGGTAAAGAGTAGTGGAAGGTCAGCTAAGAAATGAGGTGAGGATTAGTGAGCTGCAGTATGGTTTCACACCAGGAAAGAGCACCACAGTTGAAATGTTTGCTCTGAGGATATTGATGGAGAAGTTTAGAGAAGGCCAGAAGGAGTTGCATTGCGTCTTTGTGAACCTGGAGAAAGCATATGACAGGGTGACTGAGAGGAGCTGTGGTATTGTATGAGAAAGTCGGGAGTGGCAGAGAAGTACGTAAGAGTGGTACAGGATATGTACGAGGGAAGTGTGACCTTAGTGAGGTCTGCAGTAGGAGTGACGGAGGTGGGATTACATCAGTGATCGGCTCTGAGCCCTTTCTTATTTGCAATGGTGATGGACAGGTTGACAGACGAGATTAGACAGGAGTCCCCGTGGACTGTGATGTTTGCTGATGACATTGTGATCTGTAGTGATAGTAGGGAGCAGGTTGAGGAGACCCTGGAGAGGTGGAGATATGATCTGGAGAGGAATGAAGGTCAGTAGGATCACCAAGACAGAATACATATGTGTGAATGAAAGGGAGGTCAGTGGAATGGGGAGAATGAGGAGTTGGCAAAGGTGGTGAGTTTATATACTTTGGATCAACAGTACAGAGTAACGGGATTGTGGAAGAGAAGTGAAGAAGAGAGTGCAGGCAGGTTGGAATGGGTGGAGAAGAGTGTCAGGAGTGATTTGTGACAGACGGTATCAGCAAGAGTGAAAGGGAAGGTCTACTGGATGGTAGTGAGACCAGCTAAGTTATATGGGTTGGTGATGGTGGCACTGGCCATAAAGCAGGAGACAGAGCTGGAGGTGGCAGAGTTAAAGATGTTAAGATTTGCACTTGGTGTGATGAGGATGGATAGGATTAGAAATGAGGACATTAGAGGGTCAGCTCAGGTTGGACAGTTGGGAGACAAAGTCAGAGATGTGAGACTACATTGATTTGGACATGTGCAGAGGAGAGATGCTGGGTATGCAGGGGTGTGCAAAAGTAGGTTCCCAGTTGTGAGTTCACTGGAATAATCATAACCTGCATGTCATTTTCCATACAAACAACTGTAAACCTACTTTTGCTTACCCCGCAGAAGGTAATGTGAACTCAAAGGAAGAGGGTCATGTAGCTGGGACAGGAGGGCAAAAGTAGGTTTACATCTGCCTCACATCCTACATGACCTTCTGCCTCTGAGCCTGCATGAACCTCTGCTCCTAAGGGGACTTACATATTTTTCCAGCCCCTGTTGCAAACTACACGACCTTCTGCTCACCTGGGCTACACAACCCTCTACCTCCCAGCCAGCAGGACCTTTTGCCTTCCTTCCATGACCTCTGCTACTCCATTGGGCCCCATACCACTCCTGTCTCTTTTTTAATTACATGCCCCCCTGCTTTTTTGACTACTAAGCCCCACCTCCACCTTTAAGTCATGTGTGCAAAGTCCCTGGGCCATCTTCTGGGCATGTAGGTGGCATTTTGGGGAAGGGGACAAAAGCTTTGCTCAAGGGCTGACTTTCAATATATCGCAGTGAGAAAGCTGCTCTGCTAAGTACGACATCCTGACCCAGAATCAAATCGGCTACAAATGATTTAGCACCAGGTTCCCAACGAACGTGCAGTGAAGAAGAGGAAGAGGGAGCGGCTGCTCATCCAGGCTACTCCTCAGCTCCATCTCGAATGGCCCTTTGTGATGGTCCACCTGGTCCACCGAGGCCCAGCGGTACTAGGGTATTGTCACGTTTAGGAGGGATTCTGACTTAGAGGCATTCAGTCATAATCCAACAGATGGTAGCTTCGCACCATTGGCTCCTCAACCAAGAACATACACCAAATGTCTAAACCTGCGGTTCCTCTCGTAATGAGTAGGATTGCTATTTCAACAACGCCATCATCAGTAGGGTAAAACTAATCTGTCTCACGACGGTCTAAACCCAGCTGATATTCCCTGTTAGTGGGTGAACAATCCAATGATTGGTGAATTCTGCTTAACAATAATAGGAAGAGCCAACATTGATGAATCAAAAAGCAATGTCACTATGAACGCTTTGCCGCCACAAGCCAGTTATCCCTATAGCAACTTCCCTGACATCTCCTGCTTGAAACCCAAAAAGCCAGAAGCATCGTGATGCACCACTTTCACGGTAGGTACTCATACTGAAAATCAAGATCAAGTGAGCATTTTCCCTTTTGCTCCACAGGAGGTTTCTTAGAACACCTGCATTACAGTGGGACAGGTGTACTGCCCAAGTCGAACTACTGTCCCGACGCCACTGTCCCCAGAGCCAGAAGGGAGAGCTTCCCCTCTCGCCTCACCGCGTGAGTGAAAAAAAAAGTTATTCTATGCTTCTCATGTCTCTTCACAGTGCTAGATTAGAGTCAAGCTGTGGTTTCGCTAGAAATCCAGTAGGGACAGTGGGAATCTCGTTCATCCATTCATGTGCGTCACTAATTAGATGACGAGGCATTAGGCTAGTTTGGAGCTCATTGCTGGGCCTATTCTGAGTTTTAATGTTACTCGTCAACCGTGCCCCTTGGGATGACCTTTTTGCCCTTCAGCCTTGTCCGAGATGGCATCTAAGTGATGCATAGCGTGCACCTCTTACCGCCAAGAACAGCACGCGCTGGCATGGTATGGCTTGAGGGATGTAATTAGATTGAGATTCAGCTCATAGGACCACAGCCAAGGAGGCTCAGCAAGGAAGAAAAATATGTGGCTAAGATGAACCTCAATCCTTATGCTAAGTGTTGTCCTACAGTATTACTAATTCTAACAGACGTGAGACTAGCTTAGTGATTCCCACAATGAGCACGTTGATGTGTCGCTCTGTTTCTATTTCCAGTTAGACAACATTGTAACTGGATACATTACGATTAAAAGTCAAGACGGAGGTAAAAAGCTTAGGGGTAACCGTTGACTGTAATCTGAATTTTAAATCGCATATTAATCAGATCACTAGGACAGCATTTTTTCACTTAAGAAACATAGCAAAAGTTAGACCTCTTATATCATTGAAAGATGCTGAGAAATTAGTTCACGCTTTTGTTTTCAGTCGACTAGATTACTGTAACGCACTCGTCTCAGGAATACCCAAAAAAGACATCAATCATTTGTAACGAGTGCAGAATGCAGCTGCTAGAATCCTTACCAGGAAAAGAAAATCCCAGCACATCTCTCCAGTTTTGATGTCACTACACTGGTTACCTGTGTCATTCAGAATTGACTTTAAAATTCTGTTTATGGTTTACAAAGCCTTAAATAATCTCGCTCCATCTTATATATCGGAATGTCTGACACCTTATATTCCAAATCGTAACCTCAGATCCTCAACTGAGTGTCTCCTTAGAATTCCAAGAGCAAAACTTAAAAGAAGTGGTGAGGCGGGTGGCCTTCTGCTGTTATGCACCTAAAATCTGGAATAGTCTGCCAGTTGGAATTCGCAAGGCTAATACAGTGGAGCACTTTAAAAAACTGCTAAAAACACATTACCTTAACATGGCCTTCTCATAACTTCACTGTAATTTAAATCCTGATACTCTGTATATCCAATTCATTATAATAACTATTCATGGTGGCTCTAAAATCTGTACTAACCCCTACTCTCTCTTCTGTTTCTTTTTCCAGTGTCCTTTTACTCAAAGCACCATGATGTTCCAACATTGATGGATTAAAAGCCAGAAGTCTGCATGACCATCAGCATCAAGTGACTCCGTGAGAACCCTAAATACAAAGAGGACTATTTCATTTATGTTAGGTAGAATGCCCAGAGGGGACTGGGCGGTCTCGTGGCCTGGAACCCCTGCAGATTTTATTTTTTTCTCCAGCCGTCTGGAGTTTTTTTTGTTTTTTCTGTCCACACTGGCCATCGGACCTTCCTCTTTTTTTATGTTAACTAATGTTGTCTTATTTTAATTTCTTATGTTGTTATATTTTTTTTATTTACTGTTCTTCATTATGTAAAGCACTTTGAGCTACTTTTTTGTATGAAAATGTGTTATATAAATATTATATAAATATTATAAATTATTATTATTATTATTATTATTATTATTATTACCTATTTGAAAGAATCTAATACTGTTTCAGCAATCAGGCACTCTAACTAACTTGATTGTAGGAAAATGAAGTTAAATATTTCTGGTAAAACATTTTTTTTCCTTATAATTATTTAAAGAAAGATGTTAACATGTCCAAGGAATATAAGATTATTCTTTTGGTGATCAAAATCCCAATTGAATTAGTTCTGTTCCTTGAGAAACCCATTTCTTGTAAGACCTTATTGTTGAAGTGATTCCTCCTACAATTCCACAAGTTTTCACTGAGGTGCACTTTAACAATTCTTTAATTTGGTTGGTAATCTTCTTGTACTTCTTTTCCTTTTCCTTTTTGACTTTGTTTGCTTCTTTGTCACTAAACTCGTATCTGATTGTGACATCCATGAGGACAGCAGTTGCTCCATTCCAACATATAAGATCAGGTCTTAGTTCTGAACCTGTTACTGTTTTAAACGATGCTTCTTTGACTGTGGTCCATCCTTCTTCTTTGATTGCATTTCTGATGGCATTGCACATTTTGTGGTGTCTCAGTATTGTCTCTCTTTGTAGAAATGGGCATTGTTCTAGAATGTGAGAGGTGGTTTCTCTTGCTTCTCCACATCTTCTGCATGTCTTGTCTTCTGTTTTTCCCCTGGAGGTAGCTTCTTTAGTTGGGTAGGTGTTACTTCTAAGTAGAATCACCTCAATATATTGTCCTTCTCTTATTCCTTTATGGTTACAAACCCAGTTGTTGCCTATCTTGTCATTTTCAAAAAGGTTAATTACAAGACCTTGAGTTGGAAGGTCCTTCCATTTATTAAATTCAATTTGTCTCCAATTTTTGAGTGTTGGTGGAGTTTGTGGTTCTATTTTCTTTGATCATATAGAGTTGTAATTGATTTATTTGAGTTCTTCATTCTTATACCGCCTAGTAACATCCAAATTGTTTCTAACTTGTTCTCGATATCAATTAGATCAGCTACTACATTTAGAATTGCATCTTCTGATATTCTACATAAGCTTCTAATTACCACTGAAATTATAACTACTTCAAATTTTAGAATACTAAGCCCTCTGGTTTTGTAGCCTGAATACAGAATCCCATTTGTGATGCACTGCAGAAGATGAAGCCATGTTTTAATTGTATTTCTCGTGATTCTGTCCATCTTGCAAATTGTTGTTATGTTGATATTTGTTTTTGAGAGTGGATATATTAATCCAGGAAGTGCGTACGTGTTCAGGATGCATTTCTCAGTGGGTTTAAGTGGAGCTCAGCTGATTCTTTATATCCATGTGCCTAGTAAGAGACACAAATCTACTTGGATA
This sequence comes from Erpetoichthys calabaricus, assembly GCF_900747795.2. Lineage (NCBI taxonomy): Eukaryota > Metazoa > Chordata > Cladistia > Polypteriformes > Polypteridae > Erpetoichthys > Erpetoichthys calabaricus. The sequence goes on along the minus strand of NC_041396.2, from coordinate 315,250,815 downwards.
TTTAGTGGTGGAGACATTTAATCCCAGTTATTTTGCTGGGTGTTTTGAGGAAATTCTGTTTATTTCTATACCTCCGATCTTCCATAGTTCTGTCTTTTTGTTTTTCATAAGACCATTTTTCATTTTTCTATATGTAGAAGAATCCTTTGCACTTGGTCAGTTGAACTGTTAGACCTGAATCTTGGCAAAGGTGTTTAGAATTCTAATATTCTTCTGCATTCCATGCCAAGATCTACTAAAGATTACTAGATAATCTGCAAAGGCCATTGCTGTGATTGAAGTCTTTCCAAGGGTAGTACCTTTACCCTCTGTTTCTAGCTTATCCAATAGTGGATTAATATGTTATGTTAAAAAGTAAATGAGATCTTGTTTATCTCCTCTTTTAATGGGAATTCCATCTGAGATACCTTCTGAACTTTCTATGGTGGTGGTCATTCCTTCATATGAGTTTTTGAGAAGTTGAAGTATATGAGTATCAAGACTCATGATTTTAAGTATGACATGATGTCAAAAACTCTGGCAAACTCTATGAAGACCATCCCTAGGGGCTGTTTTTCTCACTTATGAAAATTTAGGATTTCCCTAAAAGTAATTACATTTTTAGAACACCCTTGAGAATCTTTTAAGCCTTTTTGTCTCATATATAATTTTTTAAATGATGGAACCAATGGTTATAGGTCTCTTATTAGTATTCTTTTGAAGTTGTAATTCTTCTGTATATTTTGGGATTAGTATGGTCCTTGCTTTCCTCAAAAAATTAGGAACTCAGTGACTGTCCTGGCTTGCATGGGATGAGATCTCTGGACGGGTGCCTGGGAGGGTAGCACTTGCCATCCATGCCTCTCCAAGGCCACACATCCGGACACAACCTGGGGAGGTTTGGCAGTTGGTATCATTTATGGTCGGAACTACAATGGTATCTGATTGTCTTCGAACCTCCGACTTTCATTCTTGATTAATGAAAACATTCTTGGCATATGCTTTCGCTCTCACTCGTCTTGCGCCAGTCCAAGAATTTCACCTATAGCGGTGTAATACGAATGCCCCTGGCAGCCCCTTTAACACTAGAATTACCAGAGTCTACGAAAAAACTCGTAGATCCGGCCCACCTTAAAACCGTTCTCACCTCTCTTTTGTCTTCTAAATGTGCCGATTAAGAGGAGCAGCGAGCAGCCGGCTATTCCATCCCCCACCGTCGCAGAACGTTCACTAAGTTTTCCCAGCTCATGGCTTGTTTGATTATCTGGGAGTGACTGAACTGCTGGAGTTTTAGAATAGAAATAATAGATCGCTATTTGGAATACATGCATTTCATGCGTGTTCCGTTTCTACAGTAATCTGTGTAAACACATTGCTAAAACAGAAACTTTTTCATATTTTAGTAATAAATGTTACAAAATGTAGGCATAAACTATAGAATGTGTAAAGCCCGAGTTCTTAAGATCAAATAAACACTTCCACAAAAGCTTCACAAACCATATAACAGTTTCCATGGCGTAGTGTGCTAAGATTTGCCTCTCACACCGAGTAGCTTTTCTCTGCCTCACAAACATGAGTTCAATTCCCCGCTGGGGATAAAGTGTTACTTCTTTTTTTTTTTTTAACCTCAAACGGACATAAAATTTGTAAATTGGTATGCACTGTCAGTTAATGAGATCGTTATATTTTCATGTGGGATGCTCCTTTTAAAATATTTTTTTAACAATTGAGACTGCAATTAACATGAACAACTGTCCTTATAACTTATTTTTTTCAAGATCCATAACACACAGACAGACAGAGCACTGCGTAATACAGAGACAGACAGGCAGAGATATACAAACAAACAGGGAAGGCACATGTACTGAAAGAAAAAAAAATCAACATGTGCGTTGTTTCTGCAGCACTGAATAAGCTCACCCGCTCTAACATCACCCCTCCAAGATGTGACTCTCTAAGTAACAGCGCAAGTACAGACGCAAACCAAGTGTAATCAAGAGTCCTGGTTCGATCCCCACTCACTCCTATATTTGCCGTTTTCAGTAGTAAGCTGCTCTTTTAGTTAATATTATACAGTACACACATGCACTTGATTTGTGTCTGTACTTGTGCTGTTACTTAGAGAGTCAGATTGGGGGAGGGGTGATGTTAGAGCGGGTGAGCTCATTCAGTGCTGCAGAAACAACGCACATGTTGATTTTTTTTTCTTTCAGTACATGTGCCTTCCCTGTTTGTTTGTATATCTCTGCCTGTCTGTCTCTGTACTACGCAGTGCTCTGTCTGTCTGTGTGTTATGGATCTTGAAAAAATAAGTTATAAGGACGGTTTGCTGACTTGGAGCACCACTGCCTTACTGTGCCACAGAGACGCGAGTTCGATTCCCAGCTTTGAAGAAAGTGTTTTTTTTTTTCCTCAAACGGACATTGAATTTATAAATTGGTATGCACTGTGAATCGTTAACTTTAAAATGTCAATCGCGGTTATTTCTGTTGATTAATTCATGCTTTTTTACTTAGAGTCAGAACAGGAGCTTTTTCAGCTTATTCAGCTTCTGATCTGACTCAAACAGCGCCAGTATAACTTCACACCCAACCTGACGCTGTTCGTTTTTAAATAATATTGCATTACTTCGACGATGTTTTCTGATTGGTACTATTCGCGTCATAAAATGATTTCTTCAAAACGTCACATACATTTGTCTCTTTCTTTTTTTAAAATGTGCGTTGTAGCACTCAGCAACTGGCCACCTGCATGTTCTTGCACACACTAAACAAGACAGCGCTATATGCAATCATCAGATTCAAATGTTAACAGTTATATAGCACAGAATGGAAATCAGCAGTTCTTAGCATTCCACCTACTGCAACTTGCTTTCTTTTTTCTTCGGTTATAGTCTTGAATAAAAGTGCACTTGTTTTGTTATACTTTTACATCAACATATGTTCCTGTGTTTGAGCTACATGGGCATACTCAAAAAATACACGTATAATGCCACGAAAAGTGCAGGCAGACACTTCAGTTCGCAAGCATTGGTACGACAATGCAGTCACAAGTACACTGCAGAGCTTTAGCGCGTCTTTATGTGAAAACAGCAGTGTCAGATGGGGAGTGTCTGATGATTGCATATAGCGCTGAAGTTACTGCTCTTTACTATGCTTTCCTCTGCATGTCCTGGAGTACAAAAGAAACAGCATACAGCAACACGTGGGGACTGGCAATACTGGGGGAAAAAAACACGCGGTCGTATGTATCGTGATACACTGCAGAACTATAGCGCGTCTTTATGTGAAAACAGCAGTGTCAGGTGGGGGGCGATAGGGATGGATCCTGAACGCGACTGAGACAATGAAAAGTGAATTTTAAAAAAATAAAGCTAACCTTTACAAATATCATAAATTACACCAGCTGTTACAGACTGAAATCAAATGTATCCTTTTATTCTAAAATAGTGAAAATAAGAACACTTCTCAAATGGGAGTCGTGTAGGATCGAACTCATGATCTTGTGATTCCCAGTCAGCGACTGATACTGTTACGCCACAGAAGCTGTGATAGTTAAATCATATCAATGTCTCACACTAAGGCGGGTTTTTTTGGCGGTGGCTTTTTTTTGTACCTTTTGTGAAAGTGTTTCTTTGATATTTGGACTTCAGGCTTCATACATTATATAGTTTATGCCTACATTTTGTCAATTGCTACTAGAATATATAACACGTTTCTGTTTTAACAATGTGTTTACACAGATTACTGTAGAAATGCAACACATATGAAATGCGTGTGTTCCAAATAACAATCTATTATTTCTACTCTAAAACTCCACTTCACTCCCAGATAATCAATCAAGGCAAGAGCTGGGAAAAGCCTGCTTACGTTCTAAGTCGTTGGGGGGATGGAATAGCCGGCTGCTGGCAGCTTGTCTTTATCAGTACATTTAGATGACAAGAGACACTGGCGGAGAGGTGAGAAAGGTTTTAAGAAGCGATTTAAGGTGGGCCGGATATACGAGTTTTTTCGTAGGCTCTGGTAATTCTAGTATTAAATCATGGCCCCGGGTCAGGAAACCCACAATATAGAACCAGAGTCCTATTCCATTATTCCTAGCTGTGATATTTGGACGGGGGATCCTGCTTGGAACACTCTAATAATAATAATAACTCTAATCTTTTCAAAGTAAATGCTTCGGACCCGTCAGGGCACTCAGTCAAGAGCATCGAGGGGGCGCAGAGAGGCAGGTGCTTGGGATAGGCTGTAGCTCGCCTCACAGCAGACCACAAGCTTGATCTGAAGTTTTTAATTGCAGCAACATTAATATAGAGCTGGAATTACCACAGCTGTTGGCACCAGACTTGCCATCCAATGGATCCTTGTGCAAAGATTTAAAGTATGCTAATTCCAGTTACAGGGCCTCGAAAGAGTCCTAAATTGTTATTTTTCGTCACTACCTCCCCGAGCCGGGAGTGGGTAATTTGTACGCCTGCTGCCTTCCTTGGATGTGGTACCCGTTTCTTTCGCTCATTAGTCTGAAGAGTGTGCTCCATAAATTGAAAAAAAAATTGTAGTGATGGAAATGTAACCAGATTGGGCTGTGTTCAGAGTGTTATATGTCAACGATGAGCGATGGCATAGTCGACTCGATCAGTGCGGTAAAAACCTTTTCAAGAATTTTCCTAAAGAGTGCTCCGGGGACTTGTCCCATTACAGAGACACTCTTATGCCCATATAATACAACATCGGTCTCGTGGGCTGAGCCCATGGCGAGAATTTTGTGGTTCCATAGGCATGTGTGGGACACTCTAGGAAAAGGTCCCTTAATGGAAACCCTCTTATCTGCCCAGTCCTTACAATTATGAAGCTCCAGGTTAGAACCACACAGAGAGTGTATTGAGATTACAGATCTGGCTTGCCGACTTCCCTTACCTACAATGTTCTAACATGTCAGAGGCTCTTCACCTTGCAGACCTGGGGCCTCATGCATAACGCCGTGCGTAGAATTCACACTATAACATGACGTAAGCACAAAAGCCGAAATGTGCTTATACACAGAAAAATCCAGATGCAGGAATCTGTGCGTTCACCAACTTCCGCGTTCTTTCACTACATAAATCCCGTTCAGCGTGGAAATAAACGCACGTGCACGCGCCTGCTGTCCCGCCCCAGCTCCTCCCAGAATTACGCCTCTTTGAATATGCAAATTAATATAAATAGCCCTTAAGCCCAGCGTTCTGTGAAAAGACAATGGCAAAAGAACAAGGAAAAATAGAAGAATTTCAGAGAATACCAAATGGAGGCAAAGAAAAACGTACTATTTGTTGGTTTAAACAGTTATATAAGCAACAAAAGGAAGTTGATCGAGTGACATAGCATGTCGGAGAAATTCAAAAGCTCAAGTTCACAAAGTCGCACAGTGCCCGAAATAAAAAAGAAGTTGTCACATATCAAAGTCAGCATGAAAAGGCGACTCGTAGCCCACAGTCTGAGTGTCATATGAAAGCTTATTAGGGTACAGTGAAAAAAAAGCACACAGTGTGAAAAAGGCACGAAATGTCAACTTTAATCTCGAAATTTCCACTTTAATCACGTAGTTTATTTTGTCATTAAAGTAGAACATCATAAACTTCATCTTAAAATTGTTTAATTTACTAGTTTCTCAAATCCCATCGTAATAAAGTAGCACATAAAATGCTTTGTTGTGTATTTGATCTTATATATGCTCTGTGTGCCTGAATCACTACGTGCTCTTCCTCCGACAGGACACAGAATCCATTACATTCATAATATTACAGCTCTCTGAATAATTAAAATACTGAGATGTATACGTGATATCATTTTCATGATGGTATGAGTTAAAGCATGTTATTAAACATGGCAACATGGTGGCGCAGTGATTGTTCATGTCTTACAGCAAGATGCTTGCTGCGCCATGCTCGACCTTCAATGAAATGCTTTATTACAGAAGTACTGTCTCTTTCAAAGGTACTAACCTCCAATTCCTATCCTTACTTTTCTTTCTCCAAATACCCAATTGCCACACAATCAGCTCTGTAACAGATGTTAAGCCATCTGTAAGCTTAGAACGCCGATTCTTGAAAACTTTTAAGGAACATCAAAATATCTTCGTAATGTTTAATTATTCTATCCATCTATCCTTCCAGTGTCGCGCCAGCCACAGCATGAAAACAGCACGAGGCAGGAACAAACCATAAACAAAGCTCAAGCTTCTCGCTAGCGCTGCAGCACCGTGTAGTTAAAGTTAAAGTTTTATCTGTATAATATAATCAACATATTTTGCTGCATTTCATCTTAAAAATGATATTGTCATCATATGTAAATACGCGCTTTATAAAGTGGCTCAGGTTGTGCAATATTATAACTGTATCAGAAGTACAATTACCTAACGGTAACTTGCAAGGGTGCAGTGAGAGTAACAACGCTAAAGCAGTTATGGTATTTAGAATAGTTTGACCATTCTGTGGACCATTATATTGTTACAGGTTAATTACAATCAGATGCATTAAATTTATGAACGATATGCAGTTAATTTCAGTGTATTTGATAAAGCCGCCGTCGAGGATGTGGATCTAAGAAAAGGTAACCACACAGGAACAGTAGCAATGCTTTGATGCTGGGTGCTGCCAGTCTGCAAAACCGAGCGCAGAACTTGCGCACGACAGGGCATGAGCTATCTTTGGAAAATTGTGTGGCTTTACGGCAAGTTTAGGTTTTATACATCGCGATTTGAACGTGGGTCCGTTCTTATGCAACATTTCTGTGCGTACGCACTGTTTATACATGAGGCCCCTGTTGTGGATATTGGTAAGGTTCTCTACCACGGATTTTCAAAGGCCGGCGAGAGCTCTCCGGACGCCACCAGAACTTTGCCACTTTCCAAGGTGTGTGCACCTCTCTCGGGACAAACCCATTCCAGGGAGACCCTGCCCTTCAACAAGCTTCTCTGAGATCGGTTGCTTCACCACACTGGATGCCTTAGTGGGCGGCCTTAGGTCATCTGTGTCTGTCACTCCAGATTTGGGGATCGGAACCCAAATCCCTTTCAATGGGCCCAGGAGCAACGGAGGCCATCACCCCACGATTCGGAAAGGCACTTACCCATCTCATAGGACCGACTGACTCATGTTCTACTGCTGTTCACATGGAACCCTGCTCCACTTTGGCCTTCAAAGCACTCATTTTAATATTTATCACTACCACTAACATCTACACTCACTGCGGTTCCACCCAGACCTTTGCCCTAAGCATTCTGCACGCACCGCTGTGGCCCTCCAACTCTTTTCGGTTTTGCCCTTGTAGCCAACAGTGTCAGTGAAGGCTGGGTATGGGCCACATGCTCAGGGCTGTTTATTCAGCAGGTGAAATGTTACATGGTCCTTAGCGGGTTCCGACTTCCATGGCTGTCCGTATCAACCAACACCTGTTCTGGGATCTGATGAGCGTTGACATCGCGCACCTTAACCTGGTGTTCGGTTCATCCCACAGCACCAGTTCTGCTTACCAAAAGTGGCCCACTAGGTCCTTAGCATTCCACGCTGCGGCTCCACACCAGCGAGCCGGGGTTCCTACCTATTTAAGATTCAGAATAGGCCTTTTATCATTCGCTTTACCAGATAAAACTGAAGAGACCTAAATATAAACTGTAGGAAGATGTTTAAGGGGTGGGGAGCCTTCAGAGGTGGTCCTTTAAAAGAAGAGGGACACTGCAGAAGTGATGAAAGTGGACGGCTTGCTCTACTAGTGAGTCCATTACCAATTAGTATCGTTCAGAAGTGCTGCTGTTGTTCTTTTGGACTCTGGAAGACAGCTTGTGTGTGTGTGTTTGCGTGTGTGTGTGTGTGTGTGTGTGTGTGTGTGTGTGTGTGTGTGTTTGGCACACACAGATGCTGCGGCTTTGTGCTCCCCGAATAGGAGCTCTTTTCTGCTATTATTATTCTTAATATTGACTTTCAACCTTTTACACACGGGAAGCGGGCATCCACTACAGTTGTCAAAAGCTTCTATAGATCAGCTCTAATAGCAAAGATAATTATTATACCACAGGAGATTCTCAGATCACCGGGACTTACTTTGACTCCTACAGTTGGAAGACGACGACGCAGACGGTGCTGGGAGAGGAAGCAAAAAAGAGGCAAGAGAGCAGGATTACTAACTAGGCTAAAGGCTGCTCCACATAAAACCCCTCTTCCTAGCATTCGTCTTGTGAATATTAGATCACTCGCAAATAAAATGGATGAGCTCTGACTGGATTTTTCCACATATAAACTACTGTTGTCTTTTGATTTATCGGGAGACGTAGCTGGATCTCACCATACTGGACATAGCAGTTGAACTTGCAGGTTGCACGCTCAATTGAGCCGATCGAACCCCCGATTCCGATAAGAAAACAGGTGGAGGGCTGTGTGTCTATACTAATAATGCTTGGTGCACTAATATAACTACAATCAACAAGTTTAGTTGTCCGGACGTGGACTATCTGATGCTAAGATGTGACCGTTTTACCTACCGAGAGAACATACCGTCGTTATCGTTACAGCAGTATACATACCTCCTCAGGCTAATGTTAAGTCAACGCTTGAAAAATTGTTTGACATTATCAGTAAACAGCAGAACTCGCACCCTGATGCAGTTTTTATCATTGCTGGGGATTTTAATCAAGCGAATCTTAAGGATGTATTCCCCAGATTTTATCAGCATGTACATTGTAAAACCAGAGGGGAGAACACCTTAGAGCAGGTCTATACAAACATAAAAGACGCCTGTAAGGTCATTCCATATCCCCACCTCGGCCAGTCTGATCATCTCTCTTTGTCTCTTGTTCCAGCTCACAAAGCCCTTATCAGCAGTACTAATCCAATTAGCAAGACTGTTAAAGTTTGGCCTGAAGCGGCCATTTGCCAACTCCAGGACTGCTTTGAACAAACAGACTGGAATGTATTTTTTCATCAGACAGACTTAGAGACATATACGTCATCTGTGGTGTCATATATTAATTACTGTGTGGACAATGTCACTGTCAACACAAGGATTAAGGTCTAACCAAATGAGAAACCATGGATGAATAGTGAAGTCAAACAGCTGCTCAGGGAAAGGGACAAAGCCTTTAAATTAGGAGACACCTCAGCCTATAGAGCTGCCAGTGCTGACCTCAAGAAGGGCATCAAGTCTGCTAAACTAATGTACAAATAACGGATTGAGGAGGATTGTGACAGTAACTCAAGCTCACAGCGGATGTGGCAAGGCATCTGATTAATCACGGATTACAAAAAGGAAAATGACGTACAAGACACACTGGCCAATAGCAATGCCAGCCTAGCAGAGGAACTTAACAGTTTCTTTGCACGGTTTGACAAGGACAATAACCAGCGAAGCTGACCGGAGACTCACAGCCTTTGGTTGTACACATACATGATGTGCGGTGGGCACTCAAAAACATCAATACAAGGAAGGCAGCAGGTCCTGATAATGTGCAAGGACGTGTGCTCCAGGCCTGCGCTAAGGTATTTACACTCATGTTCAACCTCTCTCTCTCCTCAGGTGTAGTCCCCTTGTGCCTAAAATCCACAACCATTGTACCTGTTCCCAAAAAAACGAAGATAACCTGTCTTAATGACTATCGACCAGTCACTCTCACCCCTGTCATCGCAAAGTGCTTTGAACGACTGGTAATCACCCACATCAAAGCCTCCATCCCAGCTGATCTAGACCAACACCAGTTTGCCTGTCGGTCAAACAGATCAACTGAGGACGGCATCTGTGTGGCTCTGCATGCTGCCCTCTCGCACCTGGAAAAGCCCAACGCCTATGTTAGGATGGTCTTCATTGACTACAGCTCTGCATTTAATTCCATCACACCTAACCAGCTGATCCAAAAACTCTATGCACTAGGATTTGCTCCGTCCATATGTAATTGGTTACTGGATTTTCTCACCAACCGCCCCCAGTCTCTCAGGATGGGCAAACACACATCCTCCACCCTTACCCTGAGCACTGGTGTGCCGCAAGGATGTGTACTAAGTCCTCTTCTCTAGGCACTCTTCACCCATGACTGTCAACCCATCCACCAATCAAACATTATTGTTAAATTTGCGGGCTTGTAACAGACAACAATGAAGCTTCATATAGGGAAGAGGTTCAGAATCTGACAGCATGATGCAACACCAACAACCTGGTCTTAAATACCAAAAAGACCAAAGAAGTGATTCTGGACTTTAGGACAACTAAAAAGACCAATCACAGTCTGATAACAATCAATGCAGATGCTGTGGAGAGAGTTTCCAGCTTGAAGTATCTAGGAGTCACCATCTCAGAGGACCTGTCCTGGGCTATAAGAGGCAAAGCACAACAACAGGAAGCTAAGAAGAGCTGACCTCCCCCAGAAGCTGCTGGTTCATTTCTATAGATGCACTACAGAGAGCATCTTAACTAACTGCATGATGGCCTGCAGGTACAACAGCTGCACCAAGGCTGCTAAAGAAGCCCTGCAGCGGGTCGTAAAAACAACAGAGGCCATTACTGGGACTGAACTGCCATCACTCAAACTCTCGTATAAGACTCGCTGTGTGAGGAGGGCAAAAAACATTCTCAAGGACCAAACTCATCCTGGAAATTCTTTGTTTGAGCTCCTCCTGTCAGGCAGACGCTTGAGGTCAATCCGTGGACACACAGACAGACTAAAAAAGAGCTTTTTACCATCTGAACTCTGAATCTCCTCAGTCTGAGATCATTTTTAATTGAACATGTGCCATAAGCTATATTGGTAATGTGCAATATACTAATGTGATACAATACAGAATATGGAATGTACTATTCATTAACAGGTGCAAGAACAATTTAAAAAAGCAATTTTGTTGTATTAACACAATGACAATAAAGTGCTTGAAGTTGAACTTGAACTTGAACTGCTTTGTTGCCAATGCTTGCTACAGTGTGACCTGCTCTGCATAAGATGGATGGATGGATATTGTTTAGTAAATCTCAGAATAAAGAACAGAAACTGTGCGACTAACAACATAAAAATGAGCTGTGAAAGTGGGGGTCCACAGTAGCCTCCTGTCACTGACCACCATCACAAACAAGTGACAAAGAAGGACAATTCAATTCTGTCACACAGCAGCCAACCTCTGTCTCCAGAGTGTCACTTGTGGACATCAAGCTGCTGATTTAGGGTCTCGAGGGTGAAGACCCCCAGACTGAAGTCCTCTTTTATCTCAGAGCTCTCAGCCTTATGAATTCTAGTAGCTGCAGGAGTCCTGCGGAGCTCTAAATTATTATTGTGTGCTTGTCGTTATTATTGATCAGGAATCGTTATTCTGATTTGTAGAAGTCTTATGGTGTTTGTGCTGATTACCACAATGGCTGTCATGTGTGGTCTCTTTTATTATTTTCTTGTCCCTATTTAACAATGTCCTACGTGTCACACATTCCTGCTGCTCACAAATTTCCCTCTGGGATAATAAAAGTCTTCTGCTGTCCTGCCGAGTAAAAGCCACACATGCAAAGAGAGAACATGGAGATTCAACACCAGCAGTGACCGGGCGAAGGACTGGAACAAGAACAGTAAATCAAAAGGGCAGAAGTGCGGACCACCACATCATAATACCTCCTGAATAAACACACAAGGGGGTCTGAAATGAGGGGACAACTCTTAAAGTGGAACAAGTAAAGCATCAGCTGAGCAGAGCAGAAATAAAGGAGCTGAGAGTCCGTCAGGAATTGTCTTATACAGTGCAGACCATAATACCTTAACACACAATTTATGGGTCACTGGTGTACTCATAACTCACGTGAAAAAATAAAGAAAAGCATATTTTATTGAAATGAATCTTTTAGTTTGCATAAAGTATTGTGTTTTTCTCAATTTTTTTAGTAGTTTTCTGTCACCACAGAGGACCATTTTGTCTCCTCAGGTGCAGCATAAACGGATGAAGCAGACATGGAGTGGACAATCCAGAGCCCCAGACCTCCACCAAAGCACTGGGTGCTCGTCCATCACAGGCCACGAGGAGAACACGAGAACTGCAGACATTTATCAGGCTGCTTTGGAATGGAGAGGCCGCCGTGAAGGCTCTGCATGGACACATTGAATGGGCAGTCGCTCAGCGGCCTTTGGATTCTCAGCGCTGGCTTTACTTCTTCATTAATTATTGATGTGTTTTATGGTGTGGTGTGGATTGTTATATTGTCACAGTTGAATTTGAACCCTGGTTCGAGAGGCTCCTAGCATGTGATGGAGGTTTACTGTTTAAAGGAACTCGGCTTCATGATTTCCTGGGTCTGTGCTGAGTCTCATATTCTACTGAGCTTATACTTAAAGACTGAAGGTGTTATTTCGATATTCGCTATGATAAAGGTTTGAATTATTAAGAAAAAGCATTTTAAGTGACTTTGTAACAAGGAAAGATAAAAGCCAGCCTTGGTATAAGAAGTTAAAGTCATCTTTAAAGTGCGCTGCTTGCTCTGTTGTTCTGCTCAGACTAAGATTTCTGTTGACAGACCCGACTGAACAGAAGGAAACATCAAGTCACCCAAAGGGCTGAGAACGACATGGACGTGCCTGTCATGTGCGGAGTGAACTTTTAAAAACACCTAAACAGTCACAGACTCCTGAGTTAACAGGACGGTCAATCAGCCGTGTGGGCCGCGTGACCATCTAAGGTCTCGATGTTTGGTGACGTCCTGTTAGCAACTGGATAAACCAATCAGGTTAACATTTATATTTATTCATGTGGCTGACGCTTTTATCCAAAGTGACTTTCAACATTTCAGATACGATTGGCTGCTTTTCCTTTCTTTGTCCAGTCGGTGCTCAGGCGGGTGAAGTGACTTACTGAGGGGCACACAGCGTCACTGGGGGGATTTGAACCCACAGCCTCAGGGTGTGAAGTCCAAAGCCTTAAAGGTTTTCTGATTATGTGATGAACTCCTTGGCATTGTGATCTAATGAATGAAGTGTGTGAACAGAGTGAGACAGGCGGCCCTCCTTGGTCACACTTGGAATAAGGTGCTTGTGCTCCTCTGGTCAGACTTCATGATAAAGAAGACTGACTGACGCTTCTCTCCTGCTGGTGTTTTAGTACCCAGTGTGGGGTGCCAGTCAATTTCTTCCACAATATATCACAATAGTTTTGATTATTTACTGATAATGACAGAGAAATAACAGCAAATCTCACATCCACCATCGCAGAATCACTAAAAACTGCTAAAGAGACAACTTGAACCCATCCATCCATCTTCCAACCCGCTGAAACCGAACACAGGGTCACGGGGGTCTGCTGGAGCCAATCCCAGCCAACACAGGGCAGGAACCAATCCCAGGCAGGGTGCCAACTCACCGCAGGACACACACAAACACACCAAGCACACACTAGGGCCAATTTAGAATCGCCAATCCACCTAACCTGCATGTCTTTGGAAGGAAACCAGAGTGCCTGGAGAAAACCCATGCAGACACAGGGAGAACATGCAAACTCCACACAGGGAGGACCCGGGAAGCGAACCCAGATCCCCAGATCTCCCAACTGCGAGGCAGCAGCGCTACCCACTGTGCCACCGTGCCACCACAACTTGAACCACGATAATGAAATGAAGAAGAAAATGTCTGCATGAATATTTTGGTATTAAAAACAAGATAAAACTTTTTAACAATTATAAGAAATATTTTAAACCAGTGATGGTAGGCAGACAATTACTGAGATACAAATGTAATTCCTTTATCAAAGGTTTAAGTTTCTCTGTTTTATAGAATTGAGCACAATGCTGTTCTCTGAAGTATTAATTGTGTTCTCTATGAGGTGAGCAGCTGCGGCTAATGAGACTTCACAAATATTCACAAATGTCAGTCTAAAGAGCAAATCCTATGTTTAATTGTGGACATCAAACCTCATTTGACCTTCTCAGTCGTCCATTTCAGTTCCTCACAGTCACCTCAGTGTCATTTAGTGATCCAGCAGTGTGAGGAGTGAAGGCCGACTGCTCCGTCTGCACTCGTCTGTCATCTGCGGCCTTAGTGAGGAGGAGTGCGGATTAAAGTGCAGGAATAGGAAACATCACATTAAAGTGAAAAGTGTATCATGATACAAAACTAAAGTAATTAAGGATCAAGTATCTTATAGGATTTGATTCTTAAACAAATCCCCACCTGCCTGACCAAAGCTGAACAGAATGTCAGCCGTTGTCTGAGCTAAGCTGTGCAGTTTTTAGTTGTGAAATCTGAAAGTCTATAAAAATGTAACTATAGATGTGAAAAGATATTTATATTTCAAGAAGTAAAATTCAATGCATTACTTAACAATTTAAGGTCAAATAAATAATTCTGTCCCAGTGGAAATAGCAATAATCATTTTACAATGTAAAAAAAAAATAAAGTCACCCAGAAACCCTGAAGTGTTTGTAGGAGTCTCCTACATTTACAGTGCTGTTTATTACACATTCTAATAATAAGAATATGATTTATGAAAATAAGTGTGGTGAAATAAGTAATAATCATAAACAGTGTACACTCTACACCAATAGAGTACAATTGTAACAAAAACAATACAGCGAATATGAAATGATTGTGTTGTTAAGAAATACGTCCAAGTATTGCACTGCTAATATGAAAAATGAACAAAGGCATAATGTACAAATAATTTAAAACATCCAAGCACAGAAAATAACTTTTTCATTTTTTATTTTCTTTAACATTTACAGTAAATTGAGCACTGAAGAAGCTGGACTAAATATTTTACACGACAGGATTATTTTAAGTGCTTTTCTGAACCAGGAATACATAAAAGCATAAAGAATTGGATTAACTCCAAAGTTCACTTCACTGACCAACACAAAGATATTCCTGAAGATGTGTGTAATTAGATATGTGCTATCAGCACTCAGACTGTATATATAAATAGGCAGCCAGCAGATAATAAAAGCCCCCACGACTACTCCTAATGTTTTTGCGGCTTTTCTTTCAGACGGTTTTGATATTTTACTGTCACTCACCTCCTCAGTTTGCCTCTTTTCTATCATACAGTTGATGGCTCTTGAATGGCTTCTTGCAACTACAAATATTCTGATATAGAAACCAATCATCAGTGAATAAGGAAGAAAAAAAGTTACAAGTAAAAAGAAAATCATCATTTCATAAGAAGTGTATACTGCACAAGCTCCTTCACATAGGTCTGTTTCAATATAACTCACACATAAAGCTATGAGTGTAATTAAAAGTGCAGACAGCCACACTACAGCAATGCTGATCTTTGCGACAATCAAAGTTATTTTTGAGCTGTAAAAGAAAGGATGGCAGACAGCAATGTAGCGATCAATGGATATTAAAACCACATTATATATCACAGATAAACTAAGAATATTTGCAAGTGCATGATATAAATAACAATAAATAACTCCAAAGTACCAGCAAATTTCAATCTGTAAAATCAAAGTGAAGGGCATCACAAAGACACCTGTTAAGAAATCCGCCGCTGCGAGTGAAAGGATCAGAAGATTAGTCGGCGTGTGCAGCTGCAGAAAATGAGAGATAGAAATGATGACAAGAAGATTTCCAAAGACTGTCGAGAACAGCAAAAGACACAATAAAATATAACAAACTCCATAAACCTCAGTTTCATAAATCAGTTTATAACAAGATGCATTACTGTGAGGATAACAACGGCCAACTTTCACTTGTTTAAACTCCATGTCTGTCCCCTGACTGAGCCGTCCTGCCTGCACACTGAGATGTTTATACACTGAGGCCCTGCGACTGCCATATTCTCTCTGCTGACGTAATTCACATGAGGCGTCTCTCTGCTGTGTTTGCTTCACAAATTCTCTCAGGATGTTTGGTTGTTCATTTCAGTTCTTACTAACTAATGAGTTCATCAAATCACAGATGTCTTCATTATATTTGTTTGTCAGGAGCCGCTCAGGGCTGCGGTGGTCTCTCCTCACAGCTCCACAGTGGTCCAGCTGCTGGCTCTCTGCAGTTTCCTTCTTCTCCCTCTGTCTGCTGTTTTTGTTTTTTTGTTGTCAGTCACTTTGACTTTCTTTCCTCATCACAGCGAGCAGCACATTAAATCAGCAGGTTCAGATGAGCTGAGGTTGTGCCCAGTGGTGGTCTGACACTCCATGCTGTCCTGTCTCTTTGTGTCACTGAAGCACCTTGTAGTGTCACTTCTCACATATTTATGTCATTAGTCTGCATAGTGCAATGCATTTTGGGAAATAGCAGGTCATCAGGCTTCATATTCATATTCAACGCGGGTTGTAAACGACATTCTGATATCCTCAGATGAAGGAAACTCCACTGTAATTACGTTGTTGGACTTAAGTGCAGCATTTGAC
Organism: Erpetoichthys calabaricus; assembly: GCF_900747795.2. Lineage (NCBI taxonomy): Eukaryota > Metazoa > Chordata > Cladistia > Polypteriformes > Polypteridae > Erpetoichthys > Erpetoichthys calabaricus. The sequence goes on along the minus strand of NC_041396.2, from coordinate 315,234,505 downwards.
ACCATTGACCATTCAGTTTTACTGCACAGGCTAGAAAATGATGTTGGTCTTACAGGCACCGTGCTCGCTTGGTTTAGTTCTTATTTATCAAATTGATTCCAATATGTACAGAAATGTGCTGACAGTACTCCATCATTATACAGAGAAGTTCAATATGGTGTCCTGCAGGGCTCAGTACTGGGACCTTTACTGTTTTCACTTCACAGACTTCCATTGGCATCTCTCATTAGGAAACATAATGTTAATTTTCACTCGTATGCAGATGACACCCAGTTATACCTTTCATTTAAATCAAATGAAGTTTCTCTGATGTTGTCTTTAATTAGTTGTGTTAGTGAGTTATTGTCTTTAAATACAGATAAAACAGAGATGTTGATAGTTGGAGGGAATGACACTGACCACAACAATATTTTGTCATCATTTAACTCAGTTGGAATCCTAATTAATTTTACTGAATCAGCCTGCAATCTAGGAGTTATCTTTGACTCTACTATGTCATTTAAAGCACACATTACAAAGTTGTCCAAATCATGTTTCTTCCATCTTAAAAATGTTAGGAAATTAAGGCACTTTCTAAATAAACAGGATTCTGAGAAATTAATTCATGCATTTATTTCTAGTAGGATTGACTACTGCAATGCGATGTTCACTGGATGTTCAAAGTGTTCCTTATACAGCCTCCAGTTAATACAAAATGCAGCTGCAAGAATTATTACAAGAACAAGAAAATACGAACACATAACTCCAGTTCTTAACACTAGAATTACCAGAGTCTACGAAAAAACTCATAGATCCGGCCCACCTTAAAACCGTTCTCACCTCTCTTTTGTCTTCTAAATGTGCCGATTAACACGAACAGCAAGCAGCCGGCTATTCCATCCCGCACTGTTGCAGAACGTTCACTAAGTTTTCCCAGCTCATGCCCTGTTTGATTATCTGGGAGTGACTGAAGTGCTGGAGTTTTAGAGTGGAAATAATAGATCGTTATTTGGAACACACGCAGTTCATGTGTGTTCCATTTCTACAGTAATCTGTGTAAACACATTTTTAAAACAGAAACGTTTTTCATATTTTAGTAGTAAATGACAAAATGTAGGCATAAACTATATAATGTATGAAGCCTGAAGTTCAGCACTATATGCAATCATCAAATCCAAATGTTAACTGTTCACACACACGCAAGGATAGTCTTTCCTACATTTACTATGTACACGCTTCTCTCTATGCTGTGGTTCCTATTACGCACCTGAAAGAAAGAGCCAATATATGTGAAAACATCATCACACTAATGCAATATTATTTGAAAACGAACAGCGTCAGATCGGGTGTGGATTTATGTTGGCGCTATTACTGAAAGAAAAAAAGATCAACATATGCGTTGATCCTGCAGCACTGAATAAGCTCACGCGCTCTAACATCTATATGATGATTGCATATAGCGCTGAACTTACTGCTCTGTACTATTCTATCCTCTGCATGTCCTGGAGTACAAAAGAAACAGAATACAGCAACATGTGGGGACTGGCAAGATCGGGGAAAAAAAACACGCAGTCACTGATTACAAACCGCAAGATGTTATGCGAATGAATATGAATAATATGAATAATGTTACATCCGTGCCACAGACTTTTCCGAAATGTACTGTACAGGTCATAAAACGAATAATTCCAAATATCATATATACCTACGTCTGTGTTTTTTTGACATCATACACCATAAGGTGCACACTAATTCAGCATGAGCAGGAACACTCAATAAAACTGAATAAAAAAAAATCAAGTGACAGTGAGCTACGAAGAAGGCAGAGTCACCAGCGTTTGTGTGTCAGCTTTTATCCCTCCATGTGAGAGAATGTCCAGTTCCATTGTCTCAAAACACCACTCACGTCTACAGTTATTCCGTTTCAAATAAAAAATAACAGCGTCAGATCCCTTGGTAGTATGTATCGTGATCGTGATTTAGAGAGAATAAAAGTAAAAAAAACGGTAACTTTTACAAGTCCTATAAATGCACACCGTGTGTTATAGACACAAACTAAATGTATGTGTGTACTGTATAATATTAACAAAGGAGCCGCTCACTACTGAAAACGGCAAAAATAGGAGTGAGTGGAGATAGAAACAGGAACTCTTGATTACAAGTCAGCAGATCTTACCGCTACACCACAGAAGCTGTTGTATCATCCTTGAACCTTTTGTGAAAGTGTTTACTTGATCTTTGGACTTCAGGCTTCATACGTTAAAGACGCATACAGTGCCACCCTGCTGCCTGCGCTTGGGAAAGGAGATCATAACCTGGTTCTGCTTCAGCCTCACTACAAACCAAAAGTGAGAGTCCTACCTGTAACCACACGATCATTCAGGAAGTGGACCCCGGAGGCTGAGAATGCTCTGAGACAATGTTTTGGAACTACAGACTGGGATATCCTGCAGGGATCACATAGTGAGAACATTGAGGAGGTTGTTGACTGCACTACTGACTACATCAACTTCTGTATGGACACTGTAGTTCCAGTAAGAACTGTACACTGCTATGTTAACAACAAGCCATGGATTACAAGTGACATCAAGGGCCTTTTGAACCAGAAGAAAAGGGCCTTTAAAGACGGTGATCAGCATGAGCTCAAGCGCGTGCAGAAGGAACTCCGAGTCCAGCTCAGGGCAGCGAAAGAGCAGTACAGGAGAAAGCTGGAGCAGAAGTTGCAGAACAACAGCATGAAGGAAGTGTGGGATGGGATGAAGATCATCACTGGCTGCAGCTCGAAGCGGGGTACCACCATCGAGAGAGACATGAAGAGAGCAAACCAAATGAACATCTTCTTTAACAGGTTTGACCACCCTAACCCACTCTCACCTCGGAGTACTGCACTCTCTACACATCCTTCTGCTGATACCAACATAGGAGAGACATCCCCACCCACAATTACAGCAGCGCAAGTGAGCAGAGAGCTGAGGAAACTTCGTGCCAGCAAAGCAGCAGGTCCAGATGGAGTATCGCCATGACTGCTGAAGGTCTGTGCATCAGAGCTGGGGGGTCCTCTACAGCGCATCTTCAACCTGAGCCTGGAACAGGGGAAAGTCCCGAGGCTTTGGAAAGCATCTTGCATCACCCCAGTCCCAAAGGTATCACGTCCTGGTGAGCTGAATGACTTCCGGCCTGTCGCTCCAACATCACATGTGATGAAGACCATGGAGCGGCTGCTGCTTCACCACCTTAGGCCACAGGTCCAACACGCCCTCGACCCTCTGCAGTTTGCATACCAGGAGAAGGTGGGAGTGGAAGATGCCATCATCTATATGCTACATCGATCCCTCTCCCACTTGGACAGAGGCAGTGGCGCTGTAAGAATTATGTTTCTAGACTTCTCTAGCGCCTTCAACACCATCCAACTTCTGCTCCTTAGGGACAAGCTGACAGAGATGGGAGTAGATTCATACCTGGTGGCATGGATCGTGGACTATCTTACAAACAGACCTCAGTATGTGCGTCTCGGGAATTGCAGATCTGACATTGTGGTCAGCAACACAGGAGCGCCGCAGGGGACTGTACTTTCTCCGGTCCTGTTCAGCCTATATACATCGGACTTCCAATATAACTCGGAGTCCTGCCACGTGCAAAAGTTTGCTGACGACACTGCTATCGTGGGCTGCATCAGGAGTGGGCAGGAGGAGAAGTATAGAAACCTCATCAAGGACTTTGTTAAATGGTGCGACTTAAACCACCTACAACTGAACACCAGCAAAACCAAGGAACTGGTGGTGGATTTTAGGAGACCCAGGCCCCTCATGGACCCCGTGATCATCAGAGGTGACTGTGTGCAGAGGGTGCAGACCTATAAATACCTGGGAGTGCAGCTGGATGATAAATTGGACTGGACTGCCAATACTGATTCTCTGTGCAAGAAAGGACAGAGCCGCCTGTACTTCCTTAGAAGACTGGCATCCTTCAGCATCTGCAGTAAGATGCTGCAGATGTTCTATCAGATGGTTGTGGCGAGTGCCCTCTTCTACGCAGTGGTGTGCTGGGGAGGCAGCATTAAGAGGAAAGACGCCTCACGCCTGGACAAACTGGTGAGGAAGGCAGGCTCTATTGTTGGCATAGAGCTGGACGGTTTGACATCCGTAGCAGAGCAACGGGCACTCAGCATGCTCCTATCAATTATGGAGAATCCACTACATCCATTAAACAGTGTCATCTCCAGACAGAGGACAAGTTTCAGCGACAGACTGCTGTCACTGTCCTGCTCCACTGAAAAACTGAGAAAATCATTCCTCCCCCAAACTATGCGAGTCTTCAATTCCACCAGAGGGGGTAAACTTTGAACATTATTCAAGTTATTGTCTGTTTTTTACCTGCATTTTTTATTACTCTTTAATTTAATATTTTTTGCTGCTGGAGTATGTGAATTTCCCCCTGGGATTAATAAAGTATCTATCTATCTATCTATCTATCTATCTATCTATCTATCTATCTATCTATCTATCTATCTATCTATCTATCTATCTATCTATCTATCTATCTATCTATCTATCTATCTATCTATTATATAGTTTATGCCTACATTTTGTCATTTACTACTAAAATATGAAAAATGTTTCTGTTTTAGAAATGTGTTTACACAGATTACTGTAGAAATGGAACACACATGAACTGCATGTGTTCCAAATAACGATCTATTATTTCCACTCTAAAACTCCAGTACTTCACTCACTCCCAGATAATCAAACAAGGCAAGAGCTGGGAAAACTTAGTGAACGTTCTACAACGGTGGGGGATGGAATAGCCGGCTGCTTGCTACTCGTGTTAATCGGCACATTTAGAAGACAAAGGAGAGGTGAGAACGGTTTTAAGGTGGGCCGGAATCTACGAGTTTTTTCATAGACTCTGGTAATTCTAGTGTTAAAAATAGCAGCAGCCCCCAACACTGCCCCCTGCTGGTCACCACTCTTAACATCGGCCAGTTCTGATGAGGTTCCTCACACCATCACCCTCTGCTTCCTGTGTCTGAGCCAATTTGCACCCATCTAAAAACATCACCCTGAACTCCCACTTCTTTTAGTTTGATGCCCAACCTCTCATGTGGCACCTTATGAAATGCTTTCTGAACGTTCATATCAATAATCTCATCTGTTCCTCTTTGATCGTATCCTTTTGTTGCCTCCTCATAGAATTCCAGGATGTTAGTAAAACACGACCTCCCTCTTCTGAGCCCACGCTGACTGTTCCTAATAACTCCTGTCCTTGCCAGGTGTTGCTCAATCTTATCCTTAATAATTCCCTCCATTAATTTTCCTGTGATGCATGTTAAACTTACTGGCCTATAGTTGCTTGGATCTGCCTTGTCACCCTTTTTATATAATGGGATGATATTTGCCATTTTCCAGTCCTTCGGAATCTCTCCAGTGCACAGTGACTTCCTGAAAATATGTGTCAAGGGTTTATATCTGAACTCGCTAGCCTCCTTAACCCCTTCACCGCCCTCTGCCGGATATATCCGGCACCGTTGTTTTAATGCTAACGCCATACTGCCGGAATTATCCGGCACATTTGCCTGTGGTTATATGAATGCCTGGCAAGTAGTATAACTGACGGTTTGGCGTGGGTATTATTACTACGTTGTATTTCGACAAGTCTGTGGTTGTTTTGGCCAGTCATGTGATGTGATTCGCATGTAACAGCTGTGAATATGGCGAAACGTAAACTGACTTCAAGTGAGGCTTTGCAGGCGATTTTGGACAGTTCTGATCATGATTGTAGCAGTTCTGAAGAAGATTTTAGTGACAGTGATGAGCAGCAACGTGCGCTGCATGATATTGTGAATGAAGACGCATCGGATGACGGCGCTGAGTGGGTGTATCCCCAGCATCTCAGCTGGGCTGCTGCCCGTGGTGAACTACCTTTTCTGCATTCGTTTGAGGGAACGTGTGGCTTTATTGTTGATGTAAACAATTACACTGCTGAGCAGTTTTATGAGCTGTTTGTGTCACCTGATTTGATCAGACATTTTGTTCATCAGACAAATCTGTATGCAGCACAGTTTATTGAGAAAAATCCCAATTTACCTCCACATTCCCGTGTTCGTGCTTGGTTTGACACTGATGAAAACGAAATGAAAAAATTCATTGGGATTTTGATGTTGATGGGAATAATCAGAAAACCAGATATTGAGATGTACTGGTCTACAGATCCTATGTATGCAACACCTATTTTTGCAGCTGTCATGACACGTAACCGATTCTCTTTGCTGCTGAAATTCTTTCATTTGAATGACAACAGAAACGAGCCAGATAAGAAAGATCCAAACCGCGACCACTTGTTCAAGCTACGTCCTTTGATTGATCATTTATTTGAAGCATTTCAGTTGCCCTACATGCCAGGACCGTCAGTTGCAGTTGATGAAAGTTTATTGTCGTGGAAGGGCCGCTTACAGTTTCGACAGTATCTACCATTGAAAAGGGCACGGTTTGGTATCAAGATGTTTTGCTTAGCTGAGAATTCAGGTTACATTTATAGATTTCGTGTATACACTGGCAACTTGCACAACATTTAGTGGTCAATACTGCTTGAATAAATGTAAAAAATGTAAAAAAAATGTAAAAAAGTAAAAAAACAAAAATTGTTCAGATTTCGCCTGGCGTGGGGAATATTTAGGGAGTTGGCGGTTAAAGGGTTAAGAACTCGAGGGTGAATATGATCTGGGGCCTCATGTATAACGCCGTGTGTAGAACTCACACTATAACATGTCGTAAGCACAAAAGCGGGATTGTGCGTACGCACAGAAAAATCCAGATGCAGGAATCTGTACGTACGCATACTTTCACGTTCTTCCACTACATAAATCCCGATTTGCGTGAAAAGTAACGCACGTGCACGCGCCTTCTGTCCCGCCCCAACTCCTCCCAGAATTACGCCTCTTTGAATATGCAAATCAATATAAATAGCCTTCTGTGAAAAGACAATGGGAAAAGCACAGGGGAAAATATAAGAATTTCAGTGAATACCAAGTGGAGGCAAAGGAAAAACGTACTATTTGTTGGTTTAAACAGTGGTATAATCAACAAAAGGAAGTTGATTGAGTGACAGAGTGTCGGAAAAACTCGAAAGATCAAATTCACAAAGTCGCACAGTGCCCGAAATAAAAAAGAAATCATATATCAAAGTCGCCGTGAAAAGGTAAGTCGTAGCCCACCGTCTGAGTGTCATATGAAAGCGTATTAGGGTACAAACAAAAAACATAGGCACACAGTGGGAAAAAAGCACGAAATGTCAACTTTAATCTCGAAATTTCCACTTTAATCACGTAGTTTATTTTGCCATTAAAGTAGAACATCATAAACTTCATCTTAAAATCGTTTATTTTACTAGTTTCTCAAGTAGCATGTTAAATGCTTTGTTCTGTGTTTGATCTTCTATGTGCTCTATGTGTGTAAATCACTACGTGCTTCCGTTCTTTCTCTTTCTCTGACAGGACACAGAATGCATTACAGTCGAGATATTACAGCTCTCTGAATAATTAAAATACTGAGATGTATACGTGATATCATTTTCATGATGATAGGAATGAAAGCATGTTATTAAACATGGGAACACGGTGGCTCAGTGCTTGTTCATATCTCACGCAAGAGGCTTGCTGCACCATGTGCGACCTTCGATGAAATAATTTATCACAGCAGTACTGTCTCTTTCAAACGTACTAACCTCCAATTCCTGTCCATACATTTCTTTCTCCAATCGCCACACAATCAGCTCTGTAATAGACGTTAAGCCATTTGTAAGCTTAGAACGCCGATTCTTCAAAACTTTTAAGGAACATTGAAATATCTTCGTAGTACATGTTTAATTATTCTATTCGTCTATCCTTCCAGTGTCGCGTCAGCACCAGCAAGAATACAGCGCAAGGCAGGAGCTATCCTTGAACTAGCTATATGCTGCGGCACCGTGTCCTCACATGTTTAATTATTAACAATACAGATTATTTAAATGAAGTTAAAGTTTTATCTGTATACTATAAGCAACATATTTTGCTGCATTTCATCTTAAAAATGATATCGTCATCATATGCGCTTTATAAAGTAGCGCAATATTATAACTGTAGTGTAAGTTTACAGTGAGGTGATTGTACTTATAAGTACAAACAGTTCTACAAGGAGCACTTGATGGACTGATTGAGTGCGTTTATAGTTCTTGGGATGAAACTGTTTCTGAAACGCGAGGTCCGTACAGGAAAGGCTTTGACACTTTTTGCGTGGTTGAGGTAGTGTGCACTTGAAACTGTATACCGATAATTCTCTTTCCGATCAGCTGCTGCTGTGATTCACACTCAGATTCAGTGATATAAATACTCCGAGTGGTGCAGTGAGAGTAATATGGAAAAAGATGAATCGCAGTGGCAACCCTTAACGGGAGCAGCAAAAAGAAGAACAAGATGCAGTGAGAGTAACAACGCTAAAGCAGTTATGGTATTTGGAATACTATGGCTATTCCCTGGACCATTATATTGCTACAGGTTAATTACGATCAGATGCATTACACTAATAAACAATATGCAGTTAATTTCAGTGTATTTATAAAGCCGCGTCAGGAATGTGGGTCTAAGAAAGAAAGGGTGATCACACAGGAACAGTAGCACTGCTTTGACGCTGGGTGCCGCCAGTCTGCAAAACCGAGCTGAGAAATTGCGTATGCCAAGGTATGAGTTACCGTGGAAATGTGCGTGGCTTTACGCCAAGTTTAGGTTTTATACATCGCGATTTGAGCATGGAAAGGTTCGTATGCAACATTTCTGTGCTTACGCACCGTTTATACATGAGGCCCCTGGTCCTGGTGATTTGTTCGATTTCAGCCTATTTAATGTGAGCAGCTCTTCTCCCTCTACAATTTCCAAATCCCTCAGTACCTCCTTAGTAGTCCCTGTTACCTCTGGAGGTTATCCACTTGTTCACTTGTGAAGACCTCAGAAAATGTAAGTTTAGGGCATCCACTATTTCACTGTCTGTATCTTTTAATTCCCCTTTACTATTCCTGATGCACTTGACCTCCTCCTTGACTGTTCTCTTACTACTAAAATACTGAAAGAATCTCTTAGGGTCTTCTTTCACCTTATCTGCTATTTTCCTCTCCAACTGTCTTTTAGCCTCCCTGATATCCTTCTTAATGGTTGCCCTCATGTTCTCATACGCTCTATGATTCACTTTGCAGTCATTAGTCTTATATGCCTTATAAAGCAGTTTTTTCTTTTGCAACTTCTTTTTTAAATTTTTATTAATCCACCGTGTAGTTTTTTTAATTTCCTATTAATTCCAAATTTAGGTCTGTATCTGTCCTGCATTACATGTAAAACATTTCTAAACCTGTTCCACTGCTCCTCGACTGTCTCCACATTGAAAAGCTTATCCCAGTGTATCCTACTTAGACATTGTTGCATCTGCTAAAAGTTAGCCCTACCAAAGTTCAACTTAACACTTTTAGTCTTTGCATCTGCACTCTTACAAAGTACTGAGAATTGTATTCTATTATGGTCACGTGACCCTAGTGGTCCAATCACCTCTACACCCTCAATTCCATCCTGATTATTACAAAATACTAAATCCAGACCGGCTTCACCCCGTTTTGGTGCTTTAACATGCTGTGTTAAAAACAGTCACTGATTACTTCTAAAAACTGCTCTTGTGCTCCTCCATCTGTTAGGCCTCGAGTTCAACTCCTGGTCCCTTGCTACCTCCAGTCACCTCCAGGTTCAGGATGCCGAAATGTAATGGAGATGTCTTGAGTGTAGTAAGTGTGTCTAACACTGTTTGTTCTGTTAGCTTGGTGTCCAATTCCTTCACTGCCCAACTACTAGCTACTGCAAAGAGGTCTCCCCAGTTGTTGAAGTCCTCTGGGGTGGCTGCTTTTAGTTCCTTTTGAAAGTTTTCCTGCACCTACTTATAATGTGAAGTCAGAATTGTCAGGGTGTGCTGAGCCCATGCTGTGTTATTTTTGTGGAGCAGCTCTGTCGTTACTGAGCTGGGAAATACTGAATTAAGGCTCTGGCTCATCACTCCCAGACATTTCTGAATGAAAGGTGGATACTGCCTGACTTTTAAGTTCTCTTCTGCTACATGTTGGTGATGTTTAGCCTGAATGAGTTTGTGAGTTATTTTGGCCAACCCAGTTAGATTCGCCATTTCTACTTTTAGTCTGTGTCTGTCTAAAAAGAGTTAAGTTTTAGCTTTTAAGAGATTAAGAGTCTTTAAGGTGTTCTAAGGCTGAGACCTAAAAAGAACTAACTAAATAAAATCTACCTAACCAACACTACTACAAAGATCCTAGAGCTAGAGCAAATCAAATTCCCCCTGCAAAAATACAAAAACAAAACAAGCAGTAAACAGTACCACAAGTCGCAAGAAAAGAACAGTCACCCAGCTTTAGCTGTCACCGAGAGGTTTCCACCAAAGCAACTACTTATACTGTACTACTCCCAGTATTCTGTGGAGATCCTAGGAAGGTTCTTCTCAGTCTCTTTGCTAAAAAAGAAGGGTTAAAAAAGGCGCACTACGTGTTTCTCCTCGGAAGAGGCCTCGTCAGATGCAGTAAAATAAAATAAATACAAACAAGGCACTAATCGAACAAGGCAACAGTCTCACAGTGTTTCCCAGAACAAGTGAGCTCCTAAAAACTTATTTATATCCCCCTTCCCCTGGTGCCTGTGGGGAGTGTCCTTTGTTCCCCTGATGGGGCTTCAAAGGGTCCATTCAGTCCAAGGTCCGAGAATAGGAGCTGATGGTCCTTAACGACTCTGGTCAGGCAGCTGCCGGAGTGCATGTCAGAGTGGATTAAGTCACTTCACACCTCCATAGCCCTAATCTCTCTTGATTGCTCTAGCTCCCAAGATCATGATTAAAGAAGAACTTGGACAATGTAGTGTTATTTAAAGTAGCAAAGCATTCCTTATTTTCTGTGTTGTACTATCCCTAAGGGATCATTCCCTACATTATAATGAAACAAATTGATCAAAAAGACAATAGAGAGTAAAGTATATATAGTAAGGTATTAATATGAGGGATTGACCAAGGCACTCCCTTAGTGTGAGGCCCTGGCTGGGTAGGTTTAGGTACCCATAGGCTCCGTCAGCAGTGCTACCAAGTTGAGCTGTTAGCTTTCAGTCCTATGGGTGCCCAGAAGGCACAGGCCATCGAAACTCATTTTTATTGGGCTGTCACCAAGGTCCCCTCGTGTTTAACACTAGAATTACCAGAGCCTACGAAAAAACTCATAGATCCGGCCCACCTTAAATCGCTTCTTAAATCCGTTCACACCTCTCCGCCAGTGTCTTTTGTCCTCTAAATGTGCTGATAAAAGACAAGCTGCCAGCAGCCGGCTATTCCATCCTCCCACCGATTTAGAACGTGTGCGAACTTTTCCCAGCTCATGCCTTGATTGATTATCTGGGAGTGAAGTGGAGTTTTAGAGTGGAAATAATAGATCGTTATTTGGAACACACGCATTTCATGTGTGTTCCGTTTCTACAGTAATCTGTGTAAACGCATTGTTAAAACAGAAACTTTTTCAGATTTTAGTAATAAATGTTACAAAATGTAGTAGGCATAAACTATAGAATGTGTAAAGCCGAGAGTTCCAAAGATCAAATAAACACTTTCACAAAAGCTTCAAGAATGATACAACAGTTTCTGTGGCGTTAGCATGCTAAGATTTGCTTCTCTGATCACAGCTGCTTTGCTGTACCTCTCAGACCTGAGTTCGATTCCCCGCTGGGGATAAACTGTTGCTTTTTTTTTTCTTTTTAACCTCAAATGGACATAAAATTTACAAATTGGTATGCACTGTCAGTTAATGAGATCGTTATATTTTCATGTGGGATGCTCCTTTTCAAATATTTTTTTAACAATTGAGACTGCAATTAACATGAACAACTGTCCTTACAACTGTTATTTTTAAGATCCATAACACACAGACAGACAGAGCACTGTGTAATAGAGAGACAGACAGGCAGAGAAGTCACTAGTCACTGCTTCAACAGGGAAGGCACATGTACTGAAAGAAAAAAAGATCAACATGTGCGTTGTTCCTGCTGCACTGAATAAACTCACGCGCTCTAACATCACCCCTCACCCCATCTGACTCTCTAAGTAACAGCACAAGTACAGATACAAACCAAGTGTAATCAAGAGTCCTCGGTTCGATCCCCACTCACTCCTTTATTTGCTGTTTTCAGTAGTAAGCTGCTCTTTTTGTTAATATTATACAGTACACACATACACTTGGTTTGCATCTGTACTTGTGCTGTTACTTAGAGTCAGATGCAGGTGGAGGGGTGATGTTAGAGCGCGTGAGCTTATTCAGTGCAGCAGGAACAACGCACATGTTGATCTTTTTTTCTTTCAGTACATGTACCTTCCCTGTTTATTTATATATCTCTGTCTGTCTGTCTCTCTGTTACGCAGTGCTCTGTCTGTCTGTGTGTTATGGATCTTAAAAATAACAGTTGTAAGGACAGTTGTTCATGTTAATTGCAGTCTCAATTGTTAAAAAAATATTTGAAAAGGAGCATCCCACATGAAAATATAACGATCTCATTAACTGACAGTGCATACCAATTTGTAAATTTTATGTCCGTTTGAGGTTAAAAAGAAAAAAAAAAAGCAACACTTTATCCCCAGCGGGGAATCAAACTCAGGTCTGAGAGGCACAGCAAAGCAGCTGTGCTCTAAGAAGTAAATCTTAGCATGCTACGCCACGGAAACTGTTGTATCCTCCTTGAAGCTTTTGTGAAAGTGTTTACTTGATCTTTGGACTTCAGGCTTCACACATTCTATAGTTTATGCCTACATTTTGTAACATTTATTACTAAAATAAGAAAAAGTTTCTGTTTTAACAATGTGTTTACACAGATTACTGTAGAAACGGAACACACATGAAATGCGTGTGTTCCAAATAACGATCTATTATTTCCACTCTAAAACTCCACTTCACTCCCAGATAATCAATCAAGGCATGAGCTGGGAGAAGTTCGTGCACATTCTAAGTCGGTGGAGGGATGGAATAGCCGGCTGCTGGCAGCTTGTCTTTTATCAGCACATTTAGAGGACAAAGGATGCTGGTGGAGAGGTGTGAACAGATTTAAGAAGCGATTTAAGGTGGGCCGGATCTACAAGTTTTTTCGTAGGCTCTGGTAATTCTAGTGTTAAGCCTGTTGGTAAAGCAGTACTGAGTGTTTCTATCCAAGTCCTCTCTTTCCTTTTCCTTTCCCTGCTCAGCCATCTAGTGTTCTGTGCTACTGCAGTGACTGAGTGCTCTAAACCAGGAGTTTAAAAGGTGCTGAACCAGATGTGTGTGCTGTCCCTCCTTATTCCTAATATTGTGTAAGTGTTGGTGGAGTCGAGTCCAAAGTGAATTCCCTGTGTATTTGATCTGGCACCGTTTGCACTGGATGGCATATACGCAATTCTTAGTATTTAGACTAAGTTCCTGTTCAGTCAGGTGAGATACCTTTGTTTGTGCATTCTGAATTAATTTAGTTTGGATCCACTGAACTCTGTTTAGGTCTCTAATTTTGCTCGAGACTAACTTCTTTTTTAGGTTAGAATTGTAAAGGAATGCGGAGATTACTCCATACCTCAAGAGAAAATAGGAGTCCAACAGTTGAGCTTGCTGGAAATTACTTTTAATCACCCGATTAGCCTATTGACTGAACTGAGAGTAAGTGGTCATTAATGTCAAAATCTCCTGTCTGTCATTATTCTGTCTATTTTGTAGATACGTTCCAACGCAACGTCGTAAGAATGTTCTGGCATAACCTCTCTTCCTTAGTGCCTTGAACAAGATGTTACCAGCTGAATTAAAGTCCTCAGTCCTGGTGCATATCCTATGGAAGTGGAGCAGCTGTGACTTGACCAGTCCCTGGAAAGTGTGTGGTGGATGGTAACTGCTTTTATGTAGTAACGTGTGGGTGTCAGTTTCTTTAAAATACACTTTGACATCCAAGTTATTTGTCTCTGGGAAATTCGGACCTTTGTACATCGTGGTGTCGAGGAAATTAACACTCTGGGCATCTTTGATATACTTGATTTTAACGGATGGGTAGTGAGTGTTTTAAAATCCCTATGAACGTCTCAAATGATTCTTGGTCGTGTTCCCATGCCCCCCAGCTGTCGTCTAGGTATCTAATGTAGTTACCGGGCTGGATCAGGGATTTTGGAAAGACTGTTTCTTCCCATTCTGCCATATAAATATTAGCATACAATGGGGCGAAGCGTTTACCCATTGCGGTACCTTTAATTTAGAGATAATGCTCAGAATTGAACTCAAAATCATTTCTAGTTAAACTGAGTTCTAATAAGCGTATTGTGTCCCTGTCCGGTCTGTTTGGGTCGTGGTATTTCTCAAACCATTTTTGGACTGCATGGAGTCCCCTGTGTGTCTCGATATTGGTATAAAGGCTGTCTGTCTATTGTAAATAGGAACGCTATTGCTGGGATTTTAAGTGATAAATTGGCCCTGGTGTGTGCTTGGTGTGTGGGTGTGTTTGTGTGTGTCCTGCGGTGGGTTGGCACCCTGCCCAGGACTGGTTCCTGCCTTGTGCCCTGTGTTGGCTGGGATTGGCTCCAGCAGACCCCCGTGACCCTGTGTTCGGATTCAGCGGGTTGGAAAATGGATGGATGGATGGACCTTATCAATATAATTGTACGTTTCTTAAACGTAGCTTGGGTTTCGGGTTGAGGAAGTGATCTATGTAGTGGGTGATATACGATTCGCTGTCACAAGCTGAAACTATTGGTCTGCCCGGTGGGATTTTGTGCGGGACTTTCCAAGTGCTAGGATCCTTGTGACTTTTTGGCAGCAGGTAGAATTTTCTTTCTTTAGGTGATGGCAGGTGCATTAGAAACTCAGCTTTCTTCTTATTAATATACCCATTCCTAATCATGTACTACTTTGGGACTTATTTGGGCAGTTTCTGGAAAAATCGGATTATCTCATTTTTGATAGTGCTCTACGTTGTTCAGTTATAATAATAATTCTGTGCATTTCTATAGCGCTTTTATCACTACTCAAAACGCTCAGCAGTTGCAGGTTAAGGGCCTTCCTTGCTCAAGGGCCCAACAGAGCAGAGTCCCTTTGGCATTTACGGGATTCGAACCTGCAACCTTCCGATGGGCAGTGCAGATCACTACCCTCAGAGCCACCTCTACGCCTTTTGGGCTACGATTGCGCTACCTTTATCTGCCGGTTTAATAATTATCTCTGCCTTATTCTGTAATTCCCTCAGTGCTTCTCTTCCTGCTTTTGTTAATAAGCGAGAATCCTACTTTTCCGTATAACTTATTTCCTGGACCTGTCTCTTGTCCTTTTCAATTCTTTCTGCTATTTCAGTTGGAGCTTGTTAGATATTTGATTGCCAATCTGACTTTAAGTGAAAAGGAGTCCTTTCTAAATGTGTCTCATCTTCAAAGAAGGTGGCTAATTTTAGTCTTCAGTGGAAATCAAAAATCTGTTTTTATATTCTCCCTCTGGAATTTAACCGTTGGTGTGGGCATGAAGGTTAACCCTTTTGTAATACTGCTATTTGATTCACCGTTAGACTAATTTAGAATATTATTCCTAATTACCCCGTCTTCAGATGAAGAGGTCACGGGGCAACAGGTTGGAATCACCAATGAATAGGTAGGTGTCTCTCCTTCGGTACCAAAAACCAATCTGTTCTTCTTAAACATATTAATGTGTCACCTAGGTTTATTTAAGTTAGCCAAATCCGTCTACCTCCATCTGCTCATCCAGGGTTAGTGTTTGCCCTCTGGTTTCAACTGGGTTAAGTGTGAGGGTTACAGACATGACGTCCCTCAAGGAGACAAAGATGCGTGGGTACACGTGTCTGTGTGGATAATATTACTTTTCACTCCCTGCCACAACACTGCAAATTTAAACAGTTAAAAGCAATTTTGTCTAAAACTTATAAAAGGGTCTAAAATGCAATTAAGCAAATTAAAAATAAAGTATATAAAATCCTTTAAACCAATATGTCAGGGTTATAAAAGCTAGTGCTATCTAAGGTTATTCAAAATCTAAAATAGGGTATTAGGGTTATAATTTTAAGATGAGGGATACTAAAAACCACGGTTCAAATTTTAAGATCAGGCACCTCATCAAAATTTTGAGATTAGGGACCCTGGTATACCTGGCCAGACCCCCATGAACCTTAAGCTAAGGATTTGTGGAGAGGGGCGGGCCAGCCTATCCTCTCGCACCATAACTCATCCATCCATTATCCAACCTGCTATATACTAACTACAGGGTCACGGGGGTCTGCTGGAGCCAACACAGGGTGCAAGGCACGAAACAAACCCCAGGCAGGGCGCCAGCCCACTGCAGACCATAACTCCCGTGTCAGAGTCCTCGATTTAGGATACCCAACCAATGAAAATACTCTATAGACCAACCTCTGAAGTCCTCTCAATAAATCATGAAATACAAAAAAATCACACTCCTTTTTTTCTTCTGTATATCGAGTGAGTGTTAGGACCATAGACAGATAAAGGACAGCATTAGGAAAACACTGCTTTAAAGTTGTAATCATATGGATGATATTTCCATAAAATTCACCCCTCTCAGTTGTGTCAACATCAACCAAGCCGACTACAGTAATAACTTTTTGGACCTCAGGTTGAACTCCGAGTGTCAGGATGATATTGAGGCTCTGAAAGACAGACGCTTCAGTTACTGGTACGTTTGAATTTTTGGATTTTGATCTAGCATTATATTGTGCATCAGATATGACAGCTATGGTTTTGTCATTCATCATTTGCACGACGTTTGGTTTTTTGTTATTCGATTTTTGTACAATTTTTGCATCTGTCTTAACAGAAGCCCCCTCTGTAAAAACAGGAGATGGTATTTCATTAATATCAATCTCGGCAGATGAAACCCCAGATGTTATAATGTCTGACACGGGAGGACACAAACCACTTACCCGAGCTATATCCCTGTTGTCGATCTGCCTTTGGCTCGGAGGACCATCAAGCAATGTTTTGTGCTCCTCCTGTGGATGGTTAAAAGAATTGGAGGAGGCCTGATGATCCAGAAGACTCTTATAAACAATCGATCTAAACCTATCCAATGAAGTCACTGTTCATTTCTGTTTGTACCTCTTTTTGATATAAGATATTGATTTATACATGGCCACTTCATCAAAATCAGGTAAGTTTCTAGAAATGTTATTAATGATGGTATTCTAATGATTTTTAAGTGAAACAATCACCTCCTTAAGCTATAGGTCTGTCTTAGCCTTTATCACTTGACTTATTATATCATTTGGAGACAAAGGTTTAATAAAACTTACAGATATGTTGGCATGTTTCAGCATGCCTTTAGGTGGATCACTATGGCTCAGAACTTCCCTGTGATGAATGGCTTGGAATAATTTGAAGTAGGTCTTCTGGATGGACTCCGCAGGCAATCCTCCAAGTCAATAAATAAATACAGCCCTAGAATGTATAAAAGGTTAAAACGGGACAGTGCTCTTCCAACCCCAGACAAAGTCACCCCAGAAAAGAACAAACCACAACTGGACAAGACAAGAGCCCAATACAAGAAAGGAAAAATGGAAAATGACTCACTTAGGAACAATTGGCCAAGGACTACCGCTCACAAGTTCTCAGGAAGTTGTGTAGGATCTGAAGGTAAGTGTGTAAGGTTTTTTATTTATAAACTGAGGGACGGGAAAGGGTTTAAATATGTAATAATAAGTGGAAATATGTAAAAAATGTAAGGGGAAAGCAAAAATATGTGTGTAATTAAAAACAATGTGAAAAAAGTAAAAAGCAGTCACAAATGATGTCAATGAAAAAAAATGCAAAAAAGGGAAAACATATAGTGCACTTTGAAAAATGAAAAAATAATTACTTACAGTTTCAGGATCCTGAAAAAGAGCTAAAAAGGTTGAAGCGATGAAAATCAGTTAAAAAGTCAATCTTTATTAAATTCATTTTAAAAATTATACCAAAAGGTAAAAACCATAAAACCTATTTTACTTTATGTGCACAAAGAAGGTGAAAAGCAAAGGTTAGCAAGGACTCCTCTCCTGACATTTTGCTTCTTCAAAGGAGTACTGCTACTTGCTAAACAAAGGGGTTTTATGTCTTTGTGTTTGCCCCAAGTGGTCCTTAGGGCCCACCCCCACTAAGTAAGCCAAGTCAGTGTGGGAAGATCTTAAAGGGAAAGCTATGAAAGGAAAGAAGAAAGAGCAAGGTACCAATAAATATTAAATTAAATTAAGTAAATACCCTCCCCATAATTAATAAATACCCCTGCCTACACTATACTACAACTAACCCTATACTATATTTGAAACCTAGAAATAAAATAATATTTTAAAACCACTATATTAATAGTTAACTTATTCCTTAAAAACAGGCTAAAACTACTGGGCAGGTAAATATTAAAAAATACTACCACTGTGTTTCAACTGGGCTAAGGTTAGGGCTGTTTGCAGAGTCAGTATTAGTCCTAGGGATGTTAGGGTTAGGCACGTCTTCTTGTGTTTTGTCTGAGGCTATCGGGTTAAGTTTAGGTTTATACTACAGTTAAGGTTTACGGAGAAACCGTCCACCTTACCACCTCAGGGTGGAGAGAGCCAGCACCTCTGTGGCTTTTTATAGTCTGTGTGTGTTTTTAGTGTTTCAAACAGTAATGTATCTAAACTCTACTCTACTCTCTTTACAGTGATTTCTATAACCCCACTATCACAATCAGAAATGGCGTGTCCCTCCTCCTCGTTTTGATATTTTGTGACTCCTGGGGTCTTATGCATAATGCTGTGCATAGAATTCATACTAAAACATGGCGTACGGACAAAAGCGGAAATGTGCATATGCACGAAAAAATCCAGATGCAAAAATCTGTTTGTACACCAAATTCCACGTTCTTCCGCTACATAAATCCCAGTCAGCGTGAAAAGTAACGCACGTGTAGGCGCCTGCTGCCCCACCTAAACTCCTCCCAGAATTACGCCTCTTTGAGTACACAAATCAATATAAATAGCCCTTAAGTTCAGCATTCTGTGAAAAGACAACGGCAAAAGCATGGGGGAAAATAGAGGAATTTCAGCAAATACCAAGTGGAGGCAAAGAAAAACGTACTATTTGTTGGTTTAAACAGTGGTATAAACAACAAAAGGAAGTTGATCGAGTAACACAGAGTGTCAGAGAAACTCGAAAGCTCAAGTTCATAAACTTGCACAGTGCCCGAAATAAAAAAGAAGTTGTCACATACAGTATCGAAGTCGCCGTGTAAAGATGAGTCGTAGCCCACCATCTGAGTGTCATATGAAAGCTTGCTAGGGCACATTGAAAAAAAAAGGCACACAGTGGGAAAAAAACTCAAAATGTCAACTTTAATCTCGAAATTTCCAGTTTAATCACGTAGTTTATTTTGTCATTACAGTAGAACATCATAAGCTTCATCTTAAAATCGTTTAATTTACTAGTTCCTCAAATCCCATCGTAACTAAAGTAGCACGTTAAATGTTTTGTTTTTAATTTGTTCTTCTATGTGCTCTATGTGTGTGAATCACTACGTGCGTCCTCCGACAGGACACACAATCCATTACATTCGTGATATTACAGCTATCTGAATAATTAAAATACTAAGATATATACTTGATATCATTTTCATGATGATAGGAGTTAAAGTATATTATTAAACATGAGAACACAGTAGTGCAGTGATAGTGACAAACTGGTGCCCCGGCCACAGATTGTTCATACCTCACGCAAGATGCTTACTGTGCGACCTTCGAGGAAATAATTTATTGCAGCAGTACTGTCTCTTTCAAACATATTAACCCCCAATTCCTGTCCTTCTTTTTCTTTCTCCAAGTAACCAATCGCCACACAATCAGCTCTGTAATAGATGTTAAGCCATCTGTAAGCTTAGAATGCTGATTCTTCAAAACTTTTAAGGAACATTGAAATACCTTCATAGTACATATTTAATTATTCTATTCATCTATCCTTCCAGTGTTGCATCAGCCACAGCAAGAATACAGCGCGAGGCAGGAACCAATCCATGAACTAGCTAGCGCTGCACCACCATGTCCTCACATGTTTAATTAACAATATAGATTATTTAAATGATGTTAACATTTTATCTGTATAATGTAATAAACATATTTTGCTGCATTTCATCTTAAAAATGATATTGTCATCATATGTAAATATGTGCTTTATAAAGTGGCTCAGGTTGTGCAATATTATAACTGTATCGCAAGTTTACAGTGAGGTGATTGTACTGTAACTGTAAGTATAAACAGTTCTACCAGGAGCACTTGATGGACTGATTGAGTGCGTTTATAGTTCTTGGGATGAAACTGTTTGTGAACTGCGAGGTCTGTACAGGAAAGGCTCTGAAGCGTTTGCTATATGAGAGCAGTTCAAATAGACAACATGGCTGGGGCAGCGTGTGCTTGATGCTGTATACCAATAATTCTCTTTCTGATCAGCTGCTGTAGAGCTGTGATTCCACACTCAGATACAGTGATATAAATACTCTGAGTGGTGCAGTGAGAGGAATATGGAAAAAGATGATCCGCTGTGGCAACTCCTAATGGGAGTAGCTGAAAGAAGAAGAAGAAGGTGCAGTGAGAGTAACAACGCTAAAGCAGTTATGGTATTTGGAATAGTCTGACCATTCTGTGCACCATTATATTGTTACAGGTTAATTACAATCAGATGCCTTAAACTAATAAACAATATGCGGTTAATTTCAGTGTATTTGTTAAAGCAGCGTCAGGGATGTGCATCTAAAAAAGAAAGGGAAACCACACTGGAACAGTAGCACTGCTTTGACACTGGATGCCTCGAGTTTGCAAAACAGAGAGGAGAACTTGTGTACCGCCAGGGTCTGAGCTACCATGAAAATGTGTGTGGCTTTATGTCAAGTTTAGTTTTTATACATCGCGATTTTAGTGTGGAAATGGGCTTACACAACATTTTTCTGCGTACGCACCATTTATACATGAGGTCCCTGGTGTACAGAGTGCTACAGCCCCACAACTCATACTGTGTCACCTACCTGGATGACGTGGTGATCTATTGGGAGAAACATGTGCAGCATGTTCAGAAGGAGTTCCTCGCAGTATATAACGGTGACATTCAGGTTAATTTTAAAATAGTTATTTTGGATTAACTGAGGCCAGATATTTGGACTGTATGGTAGGTGGTGGTGCGGTCAAAACCAGTGTATCAAAATTAATGCCACGTTTAACTGGCCCCATCGATGAACCAATCAGCAAGTCCAAGCCTCCCTGGCACTTGTGGGGTACTATCTTTGGTCTGGATCTCATTTTTTTGAGAAGGCTTCACCCTTGACTGACCTGACATTGATGTATGTACCTAACATGTTGGTTTGGGACAAAAAGTGGAAACTGCATTTTGTGACTTAAAACAGGCCCTTCCATCTGCACCAGTCTTGTTGGCTCCTGAGTTTTCTCTGCCTTTTATTGTACAGACTGATGCTTTGGACACAGGTCTTGGTGCCGTGTTGAGGCAGAACATTGAAGGTGTAGAACACCCCATCATGTTCCTGAACCAGTAACTATTGGACTGGGAAACCAGTTATGTGACTGTGGAAAGGGAAGCATTGGTGAAGAAGTGAGCTACCCATCAGCTGAGGTACTAACTGCTTGGCCATGAATTCACTCCAGTCACCGACCTGCACCTTTACAGTTGAGTCAAGCCCATGTGTCACTCAATGGTTCTTGGACCTCCGGCCATTTAAAATGAAAGTCCTACACTGCTGTGGTTCCCTCCATGCCAATGCCGAAGTGCTTTCTTGGGGACATGACCTCATGGTTAAGGTTGCCAAACCAATAACTTCAAGGCTCCTATAAATGTAATTACACTCCCAGCCAGTGGTTGGCACTGTTACCTAATCCTTCTTGTCTTCCTTCCTGTGCTAAAGCAGTGATTGACAGTCGCTTCCTGAATGACATCACTTCGACTTCCTGGCCACCTGAACCCGCCTCTTCCTGTCCTCCGAATTGAAAAATGGGACCCACTCTACCTTTGAGTCGGTCAAGTGGAGACTCGCTTCTGAAAAGACACCAAATGCAATTTCATTGTTAACAATTATATGGGTTTCATCACGATACCCCAAATCTTTATCTGCTTTTATTACAGCAGAATACAGTGAAATAATAAGTTGCTCCTGCCATTCAATATCTGCTCCTCTCCATTTTCTTATAATTCCTATAATTTCAGAACATGTTTGTCTTAAATGCACACAAATAAATTCCAAGTCAATTATAAAGTCTAGGAGGGCTGTTATTGACTGACATTACACTTCTTGGGAGTTTTGTCTCCTGAAGTCACAGATGGAGAAGCGAATATCTAATGTCATGTCTTCACTGCTTTAACTGAAGGGGGGCAGTGAGAGGGTCTGCTTCTGAGACCACTCAGTCCACGTCTCACCCTTTAGTGACAAAGATATTTTAGTCAATTCTGCTGTGTGTCCTGGATGGTGACCTGTGAACACGGGGGCTTTGAAACCTCATCAGCTGAGGAGACATCAATGAAAGTATGGAGAAGGAAACAGGGCTCTGAAAGTGGGAGTCAGGCCTACTACAAGACACATCTGATCAGGTCAGTTCAGGGGTCCGTGTGTGTTCACCTGTGATGGAGTGGTGTCATGTCCAGGGATTGGTGCTGCCTTGTGCCCAATGCTTGCTGGGATTGCCTCCAGTTACCCTGTGACATGCTTTGGATAAGCAGGTGTGGAAGAGGAATGAATGGAAGTTGTGTTGTGAATCTCAGTATAAAGAAGAAAAATCTGTGTGACTAACAACATTAAAATGAGCAGTGAAAGTGGGGGTCAGCAGCAGCCGTCTCTCACTGACCGCCATCACAAACGTGGTAAAGAAGACCAATTCGATTCTGTCACCCAGCAGCCATCCTCTGTCACCAAAGTGTCACTTGTGGACATCAAGCTGCTGATTTATGGTCTCAAGGGTGAAGACCCCCAGACTGAAGTCCTCTTTTATCTCAGAGCTCTCAGCCTTCTGAATTCTAGTAGCTGCAGGAGTCCTGCGGAGTTCTGAATTATTATTGTGTGCTCTTCGTTATTATTGTTCAAATCGTTACTCTGATTTGTAGAAGTCTTATGGTGTGTGTGCTGATTACAACAATGGCTGTCATGTGTGGTCTCTTTTATTATTTCCTTGTCCCTATTTAACAATGTCCTACGTGTCACACATTCCTGCTGATGACAAATTTCCCTCTGGGATAATAAAAGTCTTCACGGTCCTGAAGAGTAAAAGCCACACATGCAAAGAGAGAACATGGAGATTCAACACTGGCAGTGACCGGGCGAACAACTGGAACAAGAACACTAAATCAAAAGGGCAGAAGTGCGGACCACCACATCATAATACCTCCTGAAGAAACACACAAGGGGGTCTGAAATGAGGGGGCAACTCTTAAAGTGGAACAAGTAAAGCATCAGCTGAGCAGAGCAGAAATAAAGGAGCTGAGAGTCCGTCAGGAATCGTCTTATACAGTGCAGACCATAATACCTTCAAACACTATTTATGGGTCACGTTTACTGGTACCCTCAAATCTCAGATAAAATAAAACAGAAACAAACTCATCTTTACATAAAACAGTTGTTTTTATTTTACAAAGCATACTGTGTTACTTCACAAACATTTCACTTTCTTGTTCTTCACATCACCACAGAGGACCATTTTGTCTCCTCATGTCCAGCATAAAGGGATGAAGCAGACATGGAGTGGACAATCCAGAGCCCCAATCCTCCACCAAAGCACTGGGTGCTCGTCCATCACAGGCCATGGGGAGAACACGAAAACTGCAAACATTTATCAGGTTGCTTTGGAACGGAGAGGCCGCCATGAAGGCTCTGCATGGACACATTGAATGGGCAGTCGCTCAGCAGCCTTTGGATTCTCAGCGCTGGCTTTACGTCTTCATGGATTATTGAGGTGTTTTATTGTGTGTGGTGTGGATTGTTATATTGTCACAGTTGAATTTGAACCCTGGTTCGATGGGATCCTAGCATGTGATGGAGGTTTACTGTTTAAAAGAACTCAGCTCATGATTTGCTAGGTCTGTGCTGAGTCTCATATTCTGCTGAGCTTATTATGATAAAAGTTTGAATTATTAAGAAAAGGCATTTTAAGTTATTTTATAGCAAGACAAGTAAAAAGCCAGCCTTGGTATAAGAAGTGAAAGTCATCTTTAAAGTGCGCTGCTTGCTCTGTTGTTCTGCTCAGGCTAAGATTTCTGTTGATAGAACAGAAGGAAAGATAAAGTCACCCAAAGGGCAGATGAACGACATGGACGTGCCTGTCATGTGCGGAGTGAACTTCTAAAATCACCTAAACAGTCACAGACTCCTGAGTTAACAGGACGGTCAATCAGCCGAGTGGGCCGCGTGACCATCTAAGGTCTCGATGTTTGGTGACGTCCTGTTAGCAACTGGATAAACCAATCAGGTTAACATTTACATTTATTTATGTGGCTGACACTTTTACCCAAAGTGACTTACAACATTTCAGATACGATTGGCTGCTTTTCTTTTCTTAGTCCAGTCGGTGCTCAGGCGGGTGAAGTGACTTACTGAGGGGCACACAGCGTCACTGGGGGGATTTGAACCCACAGCCTCAGGGCTTGAAGTCCAAAGCCTTAAAGGTTTTCTGATTATGTGATGAACTTCTTGGCATTGTGATCTAATGAATGAAGTGTGTGAACAGAGTGAGACAGGCGGCCCTCCTTGGTCACACTTGGAATAAGGTGCTTGTGCTCCTCTGGTCAGACTTCATGATAAAGAAGACTGACTGACGCTTTTCTCCTGCTGGTGTTTTATTACCCAGTGTGGGGTGCCAGTCAATTTCTTCCACAATATATCACAATAGTTTTGATTATTTACTGATAAAGACAGAGAAATAACAGCAAATCTCACATCCGCCATCGCAGAATCACTAAAAACTGCTAAAGAGACAACTTGAACCACGATAATGAAATAAAGAAGAAAATGTCTGTGTGAATATTTTATACAAAAATACTTTAGTGCAGCAAACTACTAGATGGGATAGCAGTGAGGATTATAAAGATGAAAAAATCAAAATCATGTAAAGGTGGTTTGAAAATGAAGGAAGAACTTTATAACAATTATAAAAAATATTATTAAACAGTGTGCATAGGCAGCAAGTTATTTTGATCCAAATGTAAATTATTAAAGGTTTAGGGTTTAAGTTTAGAGTTCATTTATTAAAGGTTTAAGTTTCTCTGTTTTATAGAATTGAGCACAATGCTGTTCTCTGAAGTATTAATTGTGCTCTCTATGAGGTGAGCAGCTGCGGCTAATGAGACTTCACAAATATTAACAAACGTCAGTCTAAGGAGCAAATCCTACGTTTAATTGTGGACATCAAACCTCATTTGACCTTCTCAGTCGTCCATTTCAGTTCCTCACAGTCACCTCAGTGTCATTTAGTGAGCCAACAGTGTGAGGAGTGAAGGCCGACTGCTCCGTCTGCACTCGTCTGTCATCTGCTGCCTTAGTGAGGAGGAGTGCGGATTAAAGTGCAGGAATAGGAAACATTAACTTCACAATAAAATGAAGAGTTTAGTTTGATATAAAACTAAAATAATAAAAGGAACATTTAACACAATTTGACTCTTAAACAAATCTCCACACCCCTGACCAAAGCTGAACAGAATGTCGGCCGTCGTCTGAGCTCAGCTGTGCAGTTTTTAGTTGTGAAATCTGAAAGTCGGTGTAAATTACAACTGCAGATGATAAAAGATTTTTATATTTCTAGATATTAGGTAAAATTCAGCACATTACTTAACAATTTATGATCAAATAAATAATTCTCTCCCAAAACAATGGAAACAGCAATAATAATCATCTGCGGTGGGTTGGCGCCCTGCCCAGGATTGGTTCCTGCCTTGTGCCCCGTGTTGGTGGGATTGGCTCCAGCAGACCGTCATGACCCTAAGTTAGGATACAGCGGGTTGGAGAATAACTGACTGGCAATAATCATTTTACAATGTAAAAAAAATAAAGTCGCCAAGAAACCCTGAAGTGTTTTTGTGAATTTCCAGGGGTCTCCTAAATTTTCAGTGTTGTTTATTACACATTCAAATAAGAAGAAATTTTATGAAAATAACTGTGGTGAAATAAGCAATAATCATAAACAGTCTACACTCTACACCAATAGAGTACAATTTTAATAAAAACAGCCTTCACAACAATACAGTGAATATGAAATGATTGTACAGTTGAGAAATACGTGCAAGTATTGCAATGCTAATATGAAAAATGAGAAAAGGCATAATGTGCAAATAATTTAAAACATCTAAGCACAGAAAATTTAATTTTTTATTTTCTTTAACATTTACAGTAAATTGATCACAGCAGAAGCTGAGCTAAATATTTTACAAGTTAGGATTATTTTCAGTGCTTTTCTGAACCAGGAATACATAAAAGCGTAAAGAATTGGATTAACTGCAAAGTTCAATTCACTGAACAAAGCAAAGACATTCTTGATGAGATGTGTGATTATGTTACTACCATCATCCAAAAAATTGAATATATAAAGAGGCAGCCAGCAGATAATAAAAGCCCCCACGACTACTCCTAATGTTTTTGCGGCTTTTCTTTCAGACGGTTTTGATATTTTTCTGTCACTCAACTCCTCAGTTTGTCTCTTTTCTATCATACAGTTGATGGCTCTTGAATGGCTTCTTGCAACTACAAATATTCTGATATAAAAACCAATCATCAGTGAATAAGGCATAAAAAAAGTTACAAGTAAATCAAAAATGACCATTTCATAATAAGTGTATGAGCCACAAGTTCCTTCACATCTCTCTACGTCAAAATAACTCACACATAAAGCTATGAGTTTAATGAAAAGTGCAAACAGCCACACTACAGCAATGCTGATCTTTGCGACAGTTAAAGTTATTTTTGAGCTGTAAAAGAAAGGATGGCAGACAGCAATGTAGCGATCAATGGATATTAAAACCACATTATATTCAACTACTGTACTAAGAATATTTGCAAGTGCATGATACAAATAACAATAAATAACTCCAAAGTACCAGCAAGTTTCAATCATAAAAATCAAAGTCATGGGCATCACAAAGACACCTGATAAGAAATCGGCCGCTGCGAGTGAGAGGATCAGAAGATTAGTCGGCGTGTGCAGCTGAACAAAATGAGAAATAGAAATGATGACAAGAAGATTTCCAAAGACTGTCGAGAAAAGCAAAAGACATGAGAAACTGTAATAAGGTCCATAAACTTCAGTTTCATAAATCAGTTTACGACAAGATGTATTACTGTGAGGATAACAATGTCCAACTTTCAGTCGTTTAAACTCCATGTGTGTCCCCTGACTGAGCCGTCCTGCCTGCACACTCAGATGTTTATACACTGAGGCCCTGCGACTGCCATATTCTCTCTGCTGACGTAATTCACATGAGGCGTCTCTCTGCTGTGTTTGCTTCACAAATTCTCTCAGGATGTTTGTTTGTTCATTTCAGTTCTTACTCACTAATGAGTTCATCAAATCTCAGATGTCTTTATTATATTTGTTTGTCAGGAGCCGCTCAGGGCTGCGGTGGTCTCTCCTCACAGCTCCACAGTGGTCCAGCTGCTGGCTCTCTGCAGTTTCCTTCTTCTCCTCTGTCTGCTGTTTTTGTTTTTTTGTTCTCAGTCACTTTGACTTTCTTTCCTCATCACAGCGAGCAGCACATTAAATCAGCAGGTTCAGATGAGCTGAGGTTGTGCCCAGTTGTGGTCTGACACTCCATGCTGTCCTGTGCTGCTCAGAGCCCCTCTGACACCTGTATGGAGTGTGCTGGACCACCCTGTGCTCATGAGAGGCCCTCACACACACACACACACACACGCACACACACACACATACAGTGTACAGTAACAGCTGTGTGTTTTTCTCTTTTCCGGACCCCCACATTAAATTCCTAACAGTATTCCCCCCGTTGCTCTCTGTCAGTCTGACGTTGTCCTGATTGTCTTTGTCTGATTTACTGGACGTCTTTCTTTTCTTAAATCCTCAAACACCCAACATGCATTTCTCTGTGGCAGTGGCAGGTAAACTCTCAGAATTCCAATGCAGCAGCGCTCACTGATGTACTTTTTTATTTTGATGACATTTGCTGTGTCACTGAGTTGTGTCGTGTTGTTGTCATTCCCTCTTCATCATCACAGACAGTGAAGTGGTCCTCACCACACAAGAGTTCATACGTGACACACTGGTGGTCTGTTAATACAAACTTCACGTGAGGCCCCTCGTCTCTCCTTGTGTCACTGAAGCACCTTGTAGTGTCACATGTCACATATGTATGTCATTAGACCACATAGTGCAATGCATTTTGGGAGACAGCAGGTCATCAGGCTTCATGTTGTAAAGCAGCTCTGCACAATGGCAGGTCTGAAACGTGAAATTACTGATGAGGAGACAGACTTGGGTGTTATAATGGACTCATTCAGAAGCCATTAAGACGGTTAAGAGAATGTCAGGTTATATAGCACCCTGATGTGTACAGCAGATTTCCCAACTGTCAGTCCACAGATCAGCATCAGTCAGTCAGTCAGTCATTATCCAACACGCTACATCCTAACACAGGGTCAAGGGGGTCTGCTGCAGCCAATCCCAGCCAGCACAGGGGGCAAGGCAGGAACAAACCCTGAGCAGGATGCCAGCCCACCGCAGGGCACACACACACACACACCAAGCACACACCTGGGACAATTTAGGATCACCAATCCACCTAACCTGCATGTCTTTGGACTGTGGGAGGAAACCAATAGAGACACAGGGAGAACATGCAAACTCCACACAGGGAGGACCCGGGAAGTGAACCCAGGTCTCCTTACTGCGAGGCAGCAGCACTACCACTGCTCCACCATGCCGCCCCAGATCAGCATCAGTCCATACGTAATTTTTGCTGTCCACAAAACAGCAGGTCAGCCCATTATATCCGCCTTAACTCTTTTAGGGCGGATGTTGACTTTTGTCGACAGGAGGGGTTGATGGTGACAAAACTCACTGTCATGTCACAGGCATTCCCTCAGTGCTTGGAGGAATGTTAGACTCATTGACTCTGCGTGAGTTGTAAAATGTAAACAAAGGCAAGATGGCATCGACATGTCACAAGGGAGATAAGCGAGTGCAGAACAGAAAATACTCGACAGACGATGTTTTGCGCATTATCACTGAGTCGGACTCTGATTTTTCAGAATCTCATTTTGTTGACAGTGATCAGGCGATTGAGCAAGAGAGTGAGAAGCTGGCATCAGCTGATCGGACACCAGCTGAAGCCACCCCAGCTGATCGGCTGCCAGCTGAGCGCATTCACATAGCTGATGCACCTACGACAAGGTTCACGTGGGAGGAATACTCAGACATTAATCTGTGGGAGCCAAACTGGCTACCGGACTTCACAAGATGGCATGGCTTGCTGTTGGACACGACAGATCACCAGCCGCTGGACTACTTCATGCTGCTCTCTCCTGATGCTGCTTTTCAGCTACTGTCAGACGAGACAATTTGGTAGGCAGAGAAATTTATTTGAATTGTGGGCCGCGCTTCCACTGCATTCTCGTTTTTCAAAGTGGAAACCCACAACAAAAGACGAGATGAAGGGCGTTGTGGCCTTACAAATAGAGATGGGACAGGACTGGTGATATAACTTCAGGGAGCATTGGTCCAGACGTGCTTTGTCCCCTGGTGGCTTTGAACAGGTTATGCCATGTGATGTTAGGTACGTGATGCTGTAAAGTTTTATTCACGTCTGTGATAACCAAAAGCAAAGCCCAAGGGGTGAGCCAGGCTATAACCCCATGTATAAAGTTCAGCCCCTGCTTGACATTGTGGAACCAACATAGAAACAATTTGATCAGCCTGGCTGTGATTTGTCTGTGCGTGAAACTATGATAAAATACAAGGGACGCCAGTATATGCCAGACAAGCCCACAAAGTATGGCATAAGGGATTTTGTACTGGCAGAAGCAAACACTGGTTTCTGTCTGAAAGTCATCACATATACAGGAAAGTATTCCTTACAAAGAGAGAACTGTCCCTTGACAAGTCAGGTTGTGCTGGAGCTGCTTCAGGGCTATGAACATTTGGGTCATGTTGTGTACATTTGGACAAGTTTTATACATCAGCAGAATTGTTCATGGAGCTACAGAGCAGAGGAATTGGAGCTTGTGGCACAGGCTGAAGAGGAAAAGAGGTGACAATAAGGTTTTCACACGGGCAGATAACTTGGTGGCAGTGGCATGGCACG
This sequence comes from Erpetoichthys calabaricus, assembly GCF_900747795.2. Lineage (NCBI taxonomy): Eukaryota > Metazoa > Chordata > Cladistia > Polypteriformes > Polypteridae > Erpetoichthys > Erpetoichthys calabaricus. The sequence goes on along the minus strand of NC_041396.2, from coordinate 315,204,173 downwards.
ATGTCAAACGGGTGACTTGTCTCTCTACTGTCACACTGACAATGTATGTGAGAAAGTGCAGCAACAGACAATTGAAAAGGAGCCACCAAAGCAACACGTATTGTCAGCAGTGCAATGTGGCAATGACTGAAATTGGCTGTTTTGAGCGAAATCAGACTTGGCAGGACTTTGCTGTGTAACATGTATGTGATATGTGTGTGAAATCATAGAGTATGCAGGCTCATACAACATACAAGACAGTAACATTTCTCAGAAGTAAATATTTTTTGTTGCTTTGATATGTTAAACAATTGCTTTGTGTTCTTTTTAAAAAAATGTTAGTTTTTGGAAAAATATTCAGCCCTGGGAGAAAAGAAACAAAAAAAAAAAATAGCCCTGTGGCAGGTGGCCGTCTGCGGCCCTCAATCAGCTGCCTATAAAAGGGTCCGCCTCCCGACAATCAAGGCCGGAGTCGGGTGAGGAGGAGGACAAGGTTGGAGAAGGAGGCGGGCGAAGAGAGGCCCTGTGTTTGTGGTGAAGGAACGGCTAGGCAAGAGGCCGAGATTGTGGAGAGACTGTGGGGGGTGTTTGGTGGCGGTGCACTTGGACATTGTAAATAGTGAGTGGATAAATAAACGTGCGGTGATGAACTGGAACGTGTCTGCCTGTCTGTGTCCGGGCTGTACCCTTTCACAAGCCCTAAAAGAGTTAATTAAAGTTTCTGTGTGTTCTTTTTATCCAGTTGCTTTTTCTCTCCCTTTCCAACAGATGGCACTTCGTAACCCTTGTTAGTGGTAAAATGCATTGCATTTGTCATTGTAATAGATGGCATATAACAAACATTAATAACACTGCTTGTACAAATCCTGTACTAAATGGCGTATCACAGAGACATAGCAATGGGGCAGACACACAGCACTGCAAACATTAACACTGAATAAATCAGGCAGAGAGTAACTGTCAGACGGACAGAAATCAGCTTATCCACCTTAATAAAAGGACAAAGTCTGTGTGTCTGTGTGTCCATCTTGTTGCCATGTCTCTATCATTCCAACATACGGTGCTTCTCAAGCATTTGTAGTAATTCATCACATTTGTCATTCCAACAGATGGTTGTACCAAATGGCATATAACAGAGACATATGGAGTGTCTGTCTGTGTTTCTGTGTATATCTGTATCTGTCAGGTTGCTCTATTTCTGTTATAAGACATTTGGTATGGGATTCATAAAAGTAGTGCTAATGATTGTGATGTGCCATTTGTTGAAATGATAAATGAAGTGAACCTTCTTGCTACCTGAATTGCAAAACCACATTCCAATAGATGGTGTACTGCCAATGTTAACACCTAATATGTCAAACAGAGAGTTACTGCTAGATGGACAGAAACTGACAGCTGTATCTCCAAAGCAATAAGTTTCCATTAGGGAAAAGAATCAAATGCATAAACGTATGATGAGACAGCGTGAAAAACCCAAAGCTAAGGAAGTCAGGGGCAAAAGAAATCAAGATGTGATGCACCAGACCAGGAATGATGAATTGTCTGAGGATATGAATGTGCAAATTATTAAGGACGTCTGTGCACACACAATACTCAGGCAGTAGACACCAGAGGAACATGGAGAGTGAAATCATAAGAATACCACGGCCATTGTAGCAGTGTGGGCCCAGGAGACACCAAAAACAACCAGAGCCAAACCACAGTGTGATGTTCAGAGTCAGAGGGTGTGAAGTCAAAGGGACAGGGGAGCCCCAAATCTTATTACAACTCACGAGATGGATCAGTCATAGAGGATGGCAAGAGCGAGGGGCCTTGTCAACGATGACTGGTTATGGAGCAGGTCCTTAAAAGTGTCTGAACTCTTTGGGATGAGATGCAGCTGCTTTGACTCTTTGCCTTCATTTGTGTCTTTGATGCACCAATTAACTCAGAAGAACTGTTTGTGAAATACAGGAGAAGGATGTGTGAGATGTTTGCTCGACTCTATCAAGGACACACAGATGGCTGTGCTTTGTGTGTATACTGAGTGTTGCTTGACACAGAGAGAACTCTAATGCACCATGGAAAACAATGCAGAGATTTCAACCAACCTGTAATACAGGCGGTCAGGGGACATAGAAATCCTGAGGACTATTATGATGCAGTTCATGAACTCAACCGAGTGATGGTATTGGTGATGACTGTGAATACTCGTCAGTGGGATGAACATCACCTTTCATTTTCTCTCTGAGATCAAGTTCTGCTCTTGGGTTTCTGCAGCTGTCGTTGAACTTCCTCACTTTTCAGCCCTGCAGTTTCTCTCAGCCTTTTATTATCATTATTTATGCTCAGATAAATACTACATAGGTACACATTTATTCCTTTTGATAGTCACATCACAAGTTGTACAGGCTTTCTTTCTTTCATATCTGAAATGGCTGCTGGGTTGTTGTAGAGCATAATGACTCCTGCTGCTTCATACACAGAAAGCGTTCAGTTATCTTGTAAGACATTTATAAATCTAACGACACAATACAGAGGTGTGCGCTCATTCGTGTGTTTTGATATTTTATTTCTTTGTAATGAATGCTTTAGTAAGGATTTGAACACAAGTGTCTTTAAGTGATCATTAACAAAGACCTGACACTTGATATCCATGTGTTTAGATAAACCTCAGCATGTTGCTGGTATTTTGGGGTCATTTACTGTTACGTTTATCTGACACTTGCTAACATGTTTCTCAAGTTCTCCTATCGGGTTGCACAGAACTTCTTCACTTTTCAGCACTGCCGTTTCTCTCAGCCGTTACTTTTTGTTATTTATCAGATAAATATTGTGTACGTTCACATGTCTTCCTTTTGATAGGCTCCTGCTGCTTCATACACAGAAGGTGTAAGACATTTAAAAATCTAACGACACAATACAGAGGTGTGTGCTCAGTCCTGTGTTTTGATATTTTATTTCTTTGTCATGAATACTTTAGTGAGTTTTTGAACACAAGTGTCTTTAAGTGATCATTAATAAAGACCTGACACTTGATATCCGTGTGTTTAGATAAACCTCAGCTTGTTGATTTCAAACATGTGAAAGTTCTTTGTGTCAAGTCGTGTCACTAATCCCAGACAATGCTGTGACTGTCCACTCAGATCCTAAATTTGATTCAGCTCATCGTATTTCCTGATTGTGATGTCTGTTCAGGTGAAATGCCATTATATAAACACACACAGCTGAAGTCATTTTGTGTTAAATTCCTTGACTTTGCTCTCTGGTGTCAGTTCTCGTCTCAGGTTTCTCCACTTTGCACTGAGTTTTATTTTATTTATTTCCCTGACGTCTTTTCTTTTCCCCTAACCACAGGCTGACAAGCTGCGGTTTACACCGTCTGTTCCCCTGATGAAGTTGTTGAAGTGTCTCCCTTCCCAGAATTCTCCTTATTGGCCTGGTGCACTAATGTGGTGAGGAATTTGTCTTTGTAGTGTTGTTGCAAAAATCAAACATTAAAAGATCGAATATGACAGAGTGTAAAGTGAACTTATTATGTTTTATATCACATTATTTCATTTGTTCAGAGTATTATACACACTTTTATTTTTTAATGTTATTATTGCTGTATAATTTAACTGTAAGTGTGCTTTCCAAGGAGCAGCTCGTGTACACATAGAAGGAGGATGTGCTGCTACAGACAGAGGGCCGTTTCACACTGAGGGGATTTTTTCTGCAGTCTGAAGAGCAGACAGACACCATTTGCAGACCATTAGGAATTAGAAGGTCAAATCTTTAAAACATTTTTTGGACTTCCCACATGTGTAAAAGTGAAGCTCCTGAACCATTGGCTATCTTTGTGCATGCTCACCTCATAGACGTGTACTGATACGGTCTGTGAAAATGACGTTAGACAGAGAGGGGCTAGAAGTGTTCAACTTGGCCCTCACAATCTTTAAAAAGTCATCATCTGCTGAATTGAAGTGACGATATAGGAAAGAAGAGAAGCAGAACAATCATAGCCACACAGTCACTAAGAGACTGAAATGCCTCACACATTTAGGTGTGTCGGTGTTGTATCATCTGTGACAGCTCCACAGATAGCCAGTTTGTATCTCTGATTTGCACATCCAATTACCTTTGTATTTGTTTTCACTTTTTTGGGCACATTTAAGAATGTTAAACTCTATAATGACTGAATAAAGGTTTATTGCCTGCTCCACTTGCTTGCATTACTATTTGCTCAGTTTTGCCATCTGGGGTTACAGAGAACAGAGGAGACGTCTTCTAATAGGTGAAGTGTAGCACAGTAGCAGTCAGTCCAGAGTGAAGACAGAATCCGTAGTCCACGGTCAAGTGAGTGTCTGCCGTCTGTGTCTCCTTCCAGGCCAGGTGAGTGCAAGAATAAGAGAACTAGAGGTGGGGGACATGTGTGAGGGTCTACATAATAATGAATCTGGGTGTGGGAATAAAAATATCTCATGCTGTTGGAAAGGGTCACCCCAAAACTCTTCCATGATAAAACATGCAGCATACAAGGGAAAAACAAAACATAACCAGTTAGACAAGTCATGAGATGTTTTAGCATGGAGTACATCACATCCTAAAAATGCTGATACCAATAAATTGGATTCTTTGGGAAGCCTGTGTTTAATTTTTCAGAGGAAACACAAAAGCCACACATGATCTTTAGGAAACACAAACTGAACACACAGTATTTTGCATGTCTACATACACACAGTGTATTTACAAATATGTTTGTTACTCTTGTGGAAGACCAGCCTGACTACAGACAGACACCAGGACACACAGAAGTCCAAAGTCTTCACTACACAGTCCTTTGCAATTCACACACAGCACACAACCCACCAGCACTATTGCTCACAGTCTTTTCTTTTCTTTATCTCTGCCGCCCTCACTCCTCCACTGGCAAGCTCCGTCCTCTGCCTCCCGACTCCTTCTTCCCGAATGGAGCGACGCGGCTCCTTTTATAATCACCCAGATGTCCTCCAGGTGCTCCCTGATGACATTCCTGCAGCACTTCCTGGTGTGGCGGAAGTGCTGCAATCCAGGGCTTAGCCAATGTCCATGTGCCCCATGTGGCCCCAACACTCACCAGGGTGGCTGCCTTCTTGTGTCCCAGGGCAGGTGCTGCTCCTCTTCCGGTCCTTCCAACCTCCAGGTGTCCCAACTGAGCATGAGCCCCAGCCGTCCACCACATTCTGTATTAAGGAAAATGTATGTTTAATCAAATTTCAGACATAATCTTAAAAACATTCTCTATAGATGAATCCCATATATTTTAGATTAGATGACATGGGCTTGTTTGAATGTAAAGTCTAAGCTGCTGTTGGCTCGTTGCAAGGCAGACAAACTCTGTCTGAGTGGCAGTCTCTGCTTTCCTGGCACCTGACGCAGCACTGAGCTCTCCCCCCGTACTGCTTTGTTGGGGTCCGAAGTGTTTGTCAAGTTTAGGGAGGTTGACGATACAAGTGACTGGGTGGTAATGAAAGTCAGCCAGCTGTTCCGCATTCTCACTGAAGGATTCGTCTTCCATCTCACTGGACAACTCAGGTTCAAATTCAAACCCGGCTCCTTTATTGATAGTGTCAGCAGCGAGCTCCTCTCTATCCATCACAGAGAGAGGTGCTCTGCAGGTTGCCAAGACCTGAGGGAAATCCAGACTTTTTGAAGGATTTTGTTCTGCAGACTGAAGCAAGTGCTTTTGGATTGGGGTCGGTGCTTTCTCAATGTTTCAATGGGGAGGAAGATCCCATCACGTTTCCCAGCAGGAAGCTGCTTCCCAGGGAATGTATTTACTGAACCATTGAGAAGGAATGTCTGCTGATTAAATGAGCAGTCGAGGCCCTCTGGTAGTACTTGTGTGGTTTACCCATGTGACAGACTACGCCCCACTTCAGTGGCTCTACAGACAGAAGGATGTGAATGCCCGGCTCACTCGATGGTTTATTAGCATACAGTTGTTTGCGCCTGGCTGAGCTCGGCTTGGGTGATCGCTTTGTCCACACCAGTGCGGCCAAAGTTGAGGGGTAGGGGTATTTGGCACTCCTCAGCTCTTTTGAGACCCTTCCCAAAAGGGCTGCACACCAGAAGACCATTGGCACTTCTGGCGAGAGCTGCTTGTCTGTCGCCGATGCAATTTCAAGGTCACAGCCTCCACGTGAAACACGCCCGTCACCCGATGGGTGGTGCAGAGAACATTCTAACTTGGCCCCATACCTGCTTGTTTGCTGTATCTGTGTGTAGGGAAATGGTAGCTCCCGGTTGAATAAATAATCTTGCTGTTCTTCTTTGTATTGGAATAAAGCTGGTTTTTCCTGAAGCCCTGAGATTCAGACTCAGACTCATCTTTAGGGTGCAAGACAGTGAACCACACATCACATGGTACCAGAAGTGGGGTCCTTGCACCAATGGATCCCCAAGAAGCACATCATATCCTGCTACCACCGGGGCAAGATGAAGCTATGGTGGCCGCTCCTGCCCTTGCCCGTCTCAGGGATGTACTGATGAAGATAGCTCCTTGGATGACCAGAGTGCTTAGTATTCTGCTTCGAATTCATGGCAACACTGATGACAACACTGATGAGGTCCTGTCCTCAACATTTTGCTTTGATCCATTCTTTGCAGCCCCACTTCTGCTACCATTTGTCAAAGTTTGTATCTACAGTTGCACAGAAAGTCCTTTCAAACTTCTTTTATTCTTGAACTTGACAGAACAATATTAGAGTCTTTTAAAAATACTGCTAATGTGGTAAACTTCACTCATTTGAGTGTTGTCATCTCTTCTTGGAAATGAAAAGAACGCACAGGCCTCACCATTTGCACAGTTGAGCTCCGTACACAATCCACAGGACAGAATCAGGTTTTCTCACTGGTTGTCCGGTGCGGTGGTTGTGATATCCCCTGCAGTCGGAGAGTGGCCCCCAACCTACAGTCTGGAGGTCTATTAGATCACGAGCTGAGCGGGATCAGAGGAGAGAAGAGACACGGACCAAACATGACGTGTGAAAGGTGCAAGTTTATTACATGAGTAATATAAATTAAAAACAAGCAGTCAGGTGGGCCTTCAGTGCTGACCCACCAACATAAAGCAAATAAAAAAAGGACAAAAACAGAAATAAATTAAGTTGTATTTACAGTTGGCACAGTGAACTCCAATAATCCTCAATACAAAAACTACACACACAATAAATAAAGTCAATCTTCCTTCATTGAAAATAGTAAAAACATTTTAACATATATATAAACTACTTTTAAACAGCGATGACAGGTAGAGAGTTCTTCAAATCTAAACGTAATTCCTTTATTAAAGGTTTAAGTTTTACTGTTTTTGTAGAACTGAACACAAAGCTGTTCTCTGAAGGATTAATTGTGTTGTATTCTGTATGAAGTGTACAGCTGCGGCTAATGAGATTTCACAAATATTCATAAATCTCTGTCTGAAGGAGCAAATCTGCTGTTTGTGAAAGTCAATGACCGTTTCCGCTGTCTTGGTGGTGTTGAGCACCAGGTTGTCAGAAGCCCGCCAAGACATAAGAAGAGACTCCTCCTTTCTGTAAGCTCTTTCATTACCATTTACTGATGGTAGGATTCAGTTCATTCTGTAGAAGTTTAGTTAACAACAGTTCATGAACAATGGTGTTAAAAGCTGAACTGACGTCTACAAACGGTATTCTGATGTAAGTTCCTTCACAGTCCAGCTGCTCCAAGTACAAAGTGAAGTCCCGTGTTGAGAACATCGTCCACAGATCTATTTGTTCGATATTCAAACTGAAGGGAGTCGAGGTCAGTAGCAGTAACAGACTTAAGATGGGTTACAACAAGCATTTCAAACATTGTCATTGGAACTGTTATAAGAACAATAGGCCTGTAATCACTGAGGCAGCTAATTTGATCAGTTTTGGGAACAGGAACAAATATTAGAAGATTTAAAGCAATCTGGAACAGTACACCACACAAGAGACTAGTTAAAGATGTACAAAGAGTACAATTTCCAGTGCACTGGGCACGCAAGTCAAATACAAGACCATCTTGAAATAAGGCAGGGCTTCAAGTTTGTGGCTTCATGTAATTTTTAGCAAAAGTGGACAGTTAGTACGTAGAACAAAGATGACTGTTGATGTCATTTCAAAAAGGAAAATGAAAAGGGAGGCAAGTCCTTAAATAGGAGTGGAAAAGGAAAGAAAGCAAAGATGAGGAGACTTTGGGGTCAGCGTGTGGATGGTCCCAGTGTGTATCCATGTTACTCGTAGATATTGATGTTTATTATTTGATGTACACGTTCTTTATTATCTTATATGTCTCTGTGCTAATCCCATGTAAAGAAATAATGTCACATTTAAAACAACATCAGTAATGCTGTAGTCAAAGTGCTTTACAATTTAATCTCTGAATATATCGTCACACATGTGCGATTAGGGGACAGTCAGCAGGTCAATCGAGCGTGAAACTACAAGAGATGGGGGTCTGAGACATGGCATTAATACTCTTCTCTCCTTTTCATCTACAGAAAGACGCCTGAATAAAAAGCCTGTAACTTGACAAACGCACCGATCCGCACAATGAAGAAATGCTCCTTTCTGGCTCCATGGAGTCACCTCATTTCTGGTCACGTCCTGATGACTTCAGTTCTGTCCCTCCTTTTCTGACGTCATCTCCGGCTCCCTCAATCTTCATCACATCTGTTTTTTTAATTTGACCCTCTTTAAGAGCTTTGTAACTCAATGATTGTTTGTCAAGTGTGTCTGATTTTTGTTCTGACCTTTGACTTTGTTGCCAGCAACTGGAACCTACGGCCAGTATATGGGGAGGCTCCCCAACTCAATCTGTCTCATCTGATTATTATATCACAGTATATAAAATGAAATGTCTGCCTGCATGTCTGTCTGATTTTCATGAGAGAACTAGTTAATGGATTTAGATCTGTTTTCTTTCTATAATTTGCTTGAACATTCCAGTTGATGTTACGACTTCTCTCATCAAAGAATAAAATCAAAGTTTCCTTGCAGGGGCGATATATTCACGCTAATCCGAGACACAGGCTGCGGGCCGAGGGGGGGGGAGAATCGTGACGTCAGGAGTGGGGAGCCGGACAGGACCCTCCTCACTGTCCTGTTTCACTACTCTGTGGGCAGAGCTGCGGGGGACGGCTAGTATACAATAATCATAAGTAAAATAAATAGAACAAAATACAAGCCAGCAGTAAATTGAAACAAACAAATGACTATGAGGAAGGAACCGTCAGTATCACAGAAAGCCATGGAAAGCTAGAATAGAAATCTCAATCTCGTTTTGAACGGTTTAACTGAGGGTGACTCCTTAATGTCATTAGGTAATGAATTCCACAGACGAGGTGCAGCGGCCCTGTCCCTCTTAGTTTTACATTTAGTACGAGAGACAACAAGAAACAACGGACTGGTAGATCTAAGCTCTCTGGATGGCTGCTGTAGAACACACAATTCAGATAATTAGGCAGGAGCGTATCTATGTATTGATTTAAAAACCAGCAGTAAAATTTTAAAATCAGTTCTGAAACTAACATGCATCCAGTGTAAAGAGGCTAAAAGTGAATCAACATCACAGGAGTCCACAACAATGCCATGATTAACAACAGAAGTACATAACCCGTTGAAAGAATGCTGAGCGGAGTTTATTGATTTTTGCTGACAAAGAATGAAAGAAGCTGCTCTCTGAATGAACAGTACTATTTAATGCCATCTCTGAATGGGGGTAAATAAATTAATTAATTACATTAAATAAGACCCCCGGTTTTTTAGAATGTGAGGATTTCAAATCTGAGAAGTAATCAGATAAGAGAAAAATATCCTTTCTCTTCTCAATTATAAAATATTCTCATGTCATCCTGAAATGAAACTAAAGCAGAAGTACAAATTCATTTGTGCTCCGCCATTTCATCTGCGTTGCCCGGTGGGTTTCTTTTTCCTGAACTGTTCTGCTTTTCTGGACGACTGATGGATTGTGTGTTTAGTGACAAACAGCAGCCATAGCTCTGAGTGTATTTTCTAAAGCTGCTGTACTCTGTGCGTGTGACAATTCCGGTGCCACTCCTGAAGCTGTCATCTTCTAGCATAGCAGACATGTTTATGTGTAACACTGAGGAAACAAAGTATTTTATAAATAGCATTAAAAAGAGAGGGGTCTGCAACCCCCACACTACAATGAGGCTGATTCAATTTCATAACACATACAACGGCACATTTAAATGCAGTCCGCCACAATAATACAGCAGCAAAAGAATTATGAAAACGTTCACTTTGGATTATAGCTATTACGTCAAAAAATATGTAACGGTCTAATTTCATTACAATGCCAACAAACCAGGGCACTGCTAAAATGGTAGACACTCTTGGCATCAGGGCTAAGAAACTGGTGGTCAACTTGTTAAAATTGGTGGTCAATGGAGACATGGTAACTGTTAAGGTCGGGCCCTACTTGTAGCAAAGCACAGCCTGAGACTCTTGAGATGTGGACTTACCATCTCAGTTGTACCACAGTAACTCCATGACTACTTTACGAGAGGAGCAATTGAGCCAAGGCACCACATACATAGCACCCATCACAACAGTCGTCCTTCATCATCGTGTGTGACCACCTCTTGAGGTCACCACGGCTTTACACCTGTGTCAAGAATAGCCAATGAGCCTCAGAGTCTGAAGTTGTGGGGTAGCAAAGGGTCAATGGCTGCTCACAGTTAACAGCTTCTTGGCCGCATATGAAATTTAAATAAGCTTCATCCTCCCTCATGTGTGACTTTCTCTAAGATATGAGAGCTGGCTGAGTGTTGGCATTGAAACGCTGCCCCATGTTTAAGTTCGGCTGGGCACAGACAGTAAAATGACTTCAGTTCACAGACAGGCAATGCACTCTTATCATCACACCTGCTGTGTCCCGTCTCTTATATTAAAGACAAGCTGTTGGCCGTACAGAAGAAATGAGTAAAGCTGAGGCAGCCTGCTGATGTCAATATGTACCAAATATAAACTGAATATAAAAATCACAGCAGGCCTTTCAGTGAGTTTCACAGGTCAGCCTGTAAAAACTAACAGCAGTGCTGAAGATCACAAATAACAGCAGCTTGGGCCGCAGTGCAGACTGTCTGTGTGTGTCGCTGGTAACCGGTTACTTGTTTAAAAACACACAGTGATAATTAAAGAGTCCCCTGGGGTTCATTAAGAGTGAAAAAGAACATCTGACGATAATGAGATGGCAGAGAGGCTGCTGTGATCCCTCTAGAGACTGTTTAAATATCACCTGCAGACGCCTGTGGTCAGATACAACAATCTTAGTATGTCTGTGGGCAAATGTGGAACTGCTGAGGGAAATAAAATGGAATTTAAGAAAAGGAAGATTGATTACTGTAGTAATAGTAATGCGTCTTGTCTAAAATTAATTTACAAAACAGAAATCTGTGTATTTTTAATATTTTCTTTGTTCTTTTGATTTCAGTCACTATCTTTGGAAATCTTTTTGTCGTCATTTCTGTCTTTCATTTTTGCTGCTCCACTTGCAGACTAATTTTTAGATCCTTTCACTCTCAGTGATTGATCTCTTGGTGGGTTTGTTTGTGTTGCCCTTTTCTTTGATTATTCAGATTGAAATCTGCTGGTATTTTGGGGTCATTTACTGTTACGTTTATCAGACACTTGCTAACATGTTTCTCAAGTTCTCCTATCGGGTTGCACAGAACTTCTTCACTTTTCAGCACTGCCGTTTCTCTCAGCCGTTACTTTTTGTTATTTATCAGATAAATATTGTGTACGTTCAAATGTCTTCCTTTTGATAGGCTCCTGCTGCTTTGTACACAGAAGGAGTAAGAGAGTTAAAAATCTAACGCCACAATACAGAGGTGTGTGCTCAGTCATGTGTTTTGATATTATATTTCTTTGTCATAAATATTTTAGTGAGGATTTAAACACAAGTGTCTTTAAGTGATCATTAACAAAGACCTGATGCTTTATATCTGTGTGTTTAGATAAACCTCAGCTTGTTGATTTCAAACACGTGAAAGTTCTTCATGTCAAGTCGTATCACTAATCCCAGACAATGCTGTGACTGTCCACTCAGATCCTAAATTTAATTCAGCTCATCGTATTTCCTGATTGTGATGTCTTTTCAGGTGAAATGCCATTATATAAACACACACAGCTGAAGTCATTTTGTGTTAAATTCCTTGACTTTGCTCTCTGGTGTCAGTTCTCGTCTCAGGTTTCTCCTTTTGCACTGAGTTTTATTTTATTTATTCCCCTGACGTCTTTTCTTTTCCCCTAACCACAGACTGACGAGTTGCAGGTTACATAATCCGCTCCACTGATGAAGTTGTTGAAGTGTCTCCCTTCCCAGAGTTCTCTTTTCTGCCCTGGTCCACTAATATTGATTATCAGTTTGTCTTTGTAGTGTTGATGCAACATACGAGGAGAGCACAAAAAATAAAAAGATTAAATTAGAGACACTCTGACACGATTTTCTTTTGTTTTTATCATGTTCTTTAAATTGTTAAAAGGGTTATAGAATAATTTATTTTTTTACCTTATTAATGCTGTAACTTTCCATGGCGCAGCTCGTCTGCACACAGAAGGAGGACGTGTGGCTGCTACAGGCAGAGGGCCGTTTCACACTGCATGAATATTCATATACATTTACATATGTCGTATGCATGTGTTTAGAATTAAATTTGAAATAAGATTAAACAGACATTTCCCTTAATGCAGAGTAACAAACATATTTGTAAATACACTGTATATAAGACTACTGTGTGTTTGCTTTGTGTTTCTGAAATATCACGTGTGGCTTTTGTTAATGAAACACAGGCTTCCCAGTTTATTGGTGTCAGCACATGCAGAGTGTGATGTACTCCACACTAAAACATGTCATGCATCGTCTAACTTGTTACATTTTGTTTTGCTCTTTTACACTGTGTGTTTTATCATAGAAGGGTTTTTGGGGTGACCTTTCCCAACAACACGAGATATTTTTATTTGCACGCCCAAATTCTTTGTTACGTAGACCTCACATATGTCCCCCATTTAACTTCATAATGACGTCAGCTGTGTGTATTTGTATAATGGCATTTCACTTGAACAGACACCACAATCATGAAATACAATGCACTGAATACAATACAATACAGTTTATTTTTGTGTAGCCCAAAATCACACATGAAGGGCCGCAATGGGCTTTAATAGGCCCTGCCTCTTGACAGCCCCCCAGCCTCGACTATCTAAGAAGACGAGGAAAAACTCCCAAAAAAACCTTGTAGGGAAAAATGGAAGAAACCTCAGGAAAGGCAGTTCAAAGAGAGACCCCTTTCCAGGTAGGTTGGGCGTGCAGTGGGTGTCAAAAGAAGGGGGTCAATACAATACAATACAATACACAGAACAGAACAAACAAAAATCAAATTTAGGATCTGATTGGAGAGTCACAGCATTGTTTGGGATTTGTGACACGACTTGAGAAAGAACTTGACGTGATTGACCTTTATCTAAACACACTGATATAACGTATTTGTGAATGATCATTTAAAAAGACACTTGTGTTTAAATCCTCACTAAAGCATTCCTTATAGATTTGGTCTCGTCCGTTACAGGAGATGGATGTCTGCAGTGGAACTCTGTTTGCAGTGGTGTTCATTTTTCTCTTAGTTTTTATCATCCCGAGGTATCCTGTATTTACCGAACTCGAGGAGGTTCTATTACAGTTGTAACAAAGGCACTATATAGGCACCTGACCCAACACAGATAGACACAGAGGCACGTATGAAACACAAAGAGGCTTTATTTTTCTTCACCCTTGGGCGCACGTCTTCCCCGTGACCCACAGGCAATACACAGTCCCAAAGCATGATTCCAACACCAACAAAACATTCTTTTCTTCCTTTACCACCACTCCTCCTCAAGCTTAGTCCTCCTCGTCCCGATCCTGGCTCCCTAAGTGGTGGTGGCTGGCCCTTTTTATAGCCCACCCGGAAGCGTTCCAGGTGCTTGACCACCAGGTCCTAATTGCACTTCCAGGTGGGGCTGAAGATTCGTCCAGCTGGGCTGCTGACTCCATGCAGCTCCCCCTAGCAGCCATCCGAGCCCCCAGCCAGGCTGTGGAGGACTCCATCTCCCATGGAGCCATGTGACAGGTTGGGGAATCACCGTCCGCCAGGGAGGCTACCACCAAGCGTTCCGGGGGAGGTATTGAGCTGTCCATTGCTGCTTCCCCAGAACAGATGCAGCAGGGGCGTCCCTGCCGGGCACGGGACCCAGCTGTCCGCCACACAGTATATGCAAGCATATATAAACATGAGCGGTAAGAAAGGTGCTCAGAAAGAAACGGAAAAGAAATCCAAAACTACACCCAAGCCTAGACAGGCATCAAGTCCAAGTCCTACCTCAAGGTGCGGCCTTACAGAGACTGACCTGGGAAAGACAGGCGAAAGCACAGATTTCCTAGGACCCCGGGCCACTTCATCGTCTCCAGTTGAGAGCAAAAGTGGGAGCGAATGGACAAGTGATGCAGGTCACGATAGCTCGTAAATTCCAGAAGATCCATTGAAACTGGAAATGGCCTTGCCTTCCGCGTTTTCATCTACTCCTTGCAAGTCGGGAGCATCGGCTGTAACAGGGATTGTCACTTCACCTGCGGAGCACGAATGCTGAAATTATCTGTCTGAACTGAAGGTAATTATCGCTGCAATGGCCACAGCTACCACTCAAGAAAGATATAAAGAAAGAAATAAATGATATGCTCAAGATAAATGAGAAAGCAAATGAGAAGGTGTGGCAAGATATTAAAGACCAGGAGAAGTGTGTAAATAATCACTTTGAGGCAATAGTACAGACTCTTCAAAGGACCTGTTCCAAAACTGATCATCATTGACAAAGCTCCTCACTCTTACAGCCTCCATGAATGATCCACAGACCACCGCTTTGTTTGTTCTAAGGTCCTCAAGCCCCTGTAATGTGCAGTACAAGCAGTCTTAGACAACAGCGGCATCTGCCTTCTCACTGCCCATCTCTGCTTCATATCTTCAAATGCTCAGGCAATTCCCAGTAAATATAATCCCTCACTCCTGGTGTGTCCTCATTCATCTTAAACCAAGCTGTCAGGGTGGTATCTCTATCTCTACTCTTATCCAATGTCCATACTTTGTTTTCCTCTCTAAATTCAATGTGATGCTCCCAAGTCAAGTCAACTGCTAACTGCATTATTGTATGCGAATGCTCACAGATATCAAATCCAAACCACCACCACACTGCCTCGGAGCTGCTAATATACCGAGGGTTCACGAATTGCCTAATTTCATCATCATCAATAGTGGTACCTCTCTAATGACAATGTTGACACAGTCATGTGCCTTATATGTGTATTTGAAGACGTACTTCGCACTCTTCACTGTAGCACAGATCTCTACGTTAGTGGTTGTAATTTATTAACCACTCATTCTTCGCTGTCCTTCCAGTAATCTTCACTCTTCATCACTGCCTATTTTTCAGATATCCATCAACACTGGCTGATGTCTCCTCCTATTATTCCTTTAGGAAATTCTTTGAGCATTGACCCTCTACCATAAATGGAGCTGACAGATTCAAATGACCACATGGACTGTGGATCACATTTTTAACTTTGATCACAAGACGGAGAGGGTCTTATACAGGGAATGCCAGCTCAGCACTTACCAGCCTATTGATAACATCATCTCTCATGGCTTATCTCCACTGCTGAGAAACAGAAGGATGTGTGCCTGACACAGACCTCTCTTCTCAATTTCAATAACATCGACTTTGTCACAACCACTCTTAGTATCTGCTTCTGCGTGATATCGTCAATAATCTCCTTTAGCTGAAGCTGAAACACTCCTACATCTCCTTGTCTTTGGCCTCTGGCCTGGCGCTAGAGTTTTATAATCTCCTGCCACTGCAGATTACACATCAGTGTAGGTCAAAGGTCAGGTGGGCCCTATCTACACACCAGTGAAATCGCGTCCTGATAGGAAGAATACAGGTGTGCAATCTGTCCAGGGGTCCAGGGTCCTCCTGCTCTGTTCTGTTAATTGTTAACATTCCTATCTGGTATCTAACATGTGAGAAATAAAGAGCGGCTCCCACAATTTTCACCAAAGGAAGCGTTTGATCTGTTCATTTGAAGGGTGGGATATGACGGGTAGGGTCTTAAATCCAAAGTAAATTTTGGTTGTTCAAAAATAATAATGATAATAATACAATTTATGTGATTCTTCAGACATTACAAGATGAAACAGAATATTACATATCTATAAATGATGACAGTCCTGTAGTTAAAAATTCTGTGAAAACATATATAAAGGGGCGACATTATCTTTACTAAAATTTTATGCACAAATTCGTTAACACAGAAACACAGTACAGTGGCCAATGAAGTCTTTTTAATATTATAAAGTTTAAGTTATTATGTAATCTTTTTGATCTTCTAACAACATGTACTGTACTTTATAAAATGTCACTATGAAAGTTTTTATACTTTTCAAACACTTGGTAATGTACAGTGGTAAGAACTACGAGGCCTTGACTGGCAAGGTGAAGACAATTAATGGAGGACCGCTAAGTTGTACCCGTGTGAAAATGTCCGCTACGTCTGACTTGCTTTCTCATGTGAACGTGAAACTACGTGAAATGAGGCGGCAGAGCTAATCACAGCCCAAGATGTACAGGTGATTCACAAATGAGTGTGTGTGTCAGAGGATGGACTGCTTCTCTGCCCAGGGTTGGGTTTGGTCAGCCATTTGAAGTCCTCTCACTGCAATGCAATTGTTATAAGTGACTTGTAAAATGTGACAAATGTCCTGGATTGTTCTGATGGGGACTTGTGCTTTATAACTGGTGCTGAAGGCTGTATGGCTGAGGAGAGAAGAAGAGCATTCTTACAGCATTATGGAACCACCTCAGGATGGAGAGACATTCCATCACAGGGCACAAATGTCCAAATAACTTCAGCTCTAATTGGGACCAGTACCATTAAATAATAATTACAAATCTTCAACAGACAGAGTACCATTTTTACAAAGGAAAATTGAGAGTAAATCTGTGAATATTTATTCTTTGTAAGTAGAACATTGCAACATTTGAAACATTTTGACGAGAACAGGCCATTCACCCCAAAAACATTGACAGTCCTTTCAGCATTATTCCTCCAGAGTAACATCAGGTCGAGTCTTGAAGGTCCCTAAAGTCCTATCCTCTACCAGACTGCTTGGTAAATTATACGTAGTGTGACAATAATTTAGAGGTTGCAAGAGTTTAATATTCTGGTTTGCAGTGCATATTGAAAACTGTAAGCATTTGTTTAAGAAATGTCATGAAGAGAGCTACTGAAATGGTTAAGTAAATTAAAGATAAGAATGTGCTGGGAGAAGGTTGATATAATACACAAAATGTACCAGGAGCTGATTAAGAGATCAGCAGATGTCCTGCAAACAACAAGGGTGGACTGTTGTCACATACACAGGGATTTCAAGGGCAATAGCAAGAGACAGGAGAAGAACAAAAGTGTAGAAGAATAAATGTTTATTTGGGTGTAAGTGAACGAACCGATCAGAGCAAATATATACGTTAATCAGCACTGTTCTGTAAATTCAGTTCTTTATAAAATAGACCTCTGCCCTGATTTTAGTGACCATTCTGTAACAGACTGCTGTGATTTTTGCTCCCTCTTCAGCATTTACTGTAAAGAAATAAAAGACACAATGAACAAGATTCCTCCTGCCTGGTGCCTGGTTCTGGTCTCAAAGAGGTTTAATCAAACTTGTCCTATCGTAGAAGATAAGTTTCTTTCTTTAATGAATGTTTATTTCTTCCACAGTTTTGGTGTCCAAATATGAGGTGGTTTGATTCTTGCTGGAGAAAGACACCCGGCAGACTGGAGATCTCAAGTGAAGTGAGGCTGACGAGATAGCTTCATTCAGTAGGACTGCACCCAGCAAACGTTAGGAGGGGCCTGTTGATATCTGCATGGGACATAAGACTCTGGAGGACGCGACCGTAGAACCTACTCAGGTAGGAGAAGGCTTGTTCATTTGTTCATTTACACTCTTCCTGTGTTTTAGACAGATCAGCAGCCATCTACACCCCACATCGTGAACTTCCTGTAGTTTGATACCCGATGTCTCATGTGGTACCTTATCAAATGTTTTATGAAGACTGAATAAGTAACATCATTTCAACGGGTCTGATCATATCTTTTTGTTTCTTCCTCAAAGAATTCCAGCATATTAGTAAGACATGACCACCGTCGACTGAACCAATACTGATTTTTCAGTAAAAGTCCTGTTCTTGCCATGTGCTGCTCAAGCTTCTCCTTAGTAATTCCTAGCATGAACTTTCCTACGATGCATGATAAGTTTACTGGCCCATAGTTACTTGGCCAGTTTTTTATACCCTTTCTATATAATAAGATAGTATTTGCAAAGCAACTGCACTGATAGAACAGAAAGAAAAAAGAGTTGCCAGCTGCCTGGAACACAACTTCAAACAATAGAACGTGCCAATCCCATGCCACCGCTGCTTGGCACAGCCAATCAAAGAACAGGAACTCTATGAGAGCATAGGGATCAGAGCTGTAGACTTGGTCGCTGTCTTGTTCTGTGATGGTACTTAGAAGCTCAACCAGCAGTTTCAAAAAGAACGAGCAGAATGGCTGACATCTTCATTTAGGACACGCTGTGAAGTATTTTTAAGGGCATTCTTGCCTGTCTTAGTAATTATTGTGTTGATTGGACCCTTTTTACGTTTTATATTCGTATTTCAAAGCCACTGGAAGATCAGCACTTGAGCCTCAGGCTTCATCAGAGACAGAAATTCTACAACTACGTCATCGACTTCAATGAACCTCATTACTTAAACTGTACATTTTTAATGTAACTCTTACTAAGGGAGACATTGTGGAAGGTGATACTAATTCCTTACAATAATGTAATTCTTACTACTCCTCCTGGCATTAATTGTGAACTTTCATTCAAGTCTGAAGTGTACTGATGAAGCCTGAAAGGTCTTTATTGTGTAATAAACTGGAAAGCGGGGTGTGTGTTTTACAAGAGGTGTGTAAGAAGTCCTGTAAGCGCAGGTGTGTTTACAAGGCCACATGTAACCAGGATAAGATGAGGAAACTGCGTTATTAAAAATCACAGGTAAGTAATCTGGAGTTCTCAACGCTCTCCAACGTCAAACTGAGCTAAAAAGAGTTCAACGCCATCATCAGCCACCACAAACAGAAGCCTGTGATCATTTCTTGTGTTTCTTAAATATACTTAGACAAAGGGACACTTTATGAATGTGTTCTCCTGGGCTGTGTGACTGAGCACTGCATATCTTAGTACAGACTCCCCTACAGATTCACCTCCCAGCACATTCACTGACTGCATCACTGATCTTAAGCTATGGCTGGAAAATAATTTTCTCAAACTTAATGCCAATAAAACAGAAGTGTTACTGGTCGGCCCAAACTCCCAACTTTCTAAGGCATCCAACTTCTCTGTTTCTGTTGATGGTCCACTTGTCAAACCTGCTCCTGTTGTCAGATATCTTGGTGTTTTGTTTGATTCCTCACTTAACTTTGAGCTACACTTTAGGTCTCTTTCCTAAATTTCATTCTATCATCTCTGTCACATTGCCTGCCTCCGTCCATTCCTGTCCTTTAATGAGGCTCAAACTCTGGGTCATTGTTTCATAAAGTCTCGTATGGATTACTGCAATTCCCTCTTCATCGGCCTCCCTAAATCTACACAGAGGCTACAGTGCATGCAGAACTCGGCAGCTACACAAAGCATTTTGCTCTCATCCCTGCTTTTCTCTCCCAGCTTCACTGGTTACCAGTGCCATCAAGGATTAAATTCAAGATTCATCTTCTCACCTTCAAAGCCCTACAATGACATTTTCTAGTTTGGCACAGTCTATGGTCATAATTTTGCAATAATTTTAGAAACTGGCAGCTAAAATTTGAACCTCTACAAGATTAGAAATTTAATTATAGCCTATCGCAGGAACTTAAATTTAAAGGATTTGTCGGTACATGCTTCGTGTGCCATCAAAAAGAAAAGGGCAAGCAATACAACAACTTGGGTAGTCCCCTTTAGAAATAAAAAAACTAATAATTAGGAACACATTAACCAGAACAGAATTACCTATTTTCCAAACATTTCACTTAAGTTCTAGAAATTGTGTTTATGCCATACAACGTACAAAATGTGGCAAAATATATATAGGACAAACACAAAATTCTATTAGGGACAGATTCATACAACATCTCAGGGCTAACAGCCATGCGGAGCTCATCAGGTTACACTGAAGAATGATTTGGACGTGTTCCAGAGTTGGCACTTCGAAATGCTCTGTTCCAGTTCAGAAGTTCATTTGTTTTTTGTTCTAGTATTGTATTTCACAATGAGCATTGGGCTAACTGACTAACTACCTGCTCAAGTAACACATTTTATTCTTTGATTTAATTGTGATGGCTCCTTCAGACTGTTTAATAATTGACTGTTTGATATCGTGATGCTCTCCACTATGTGACATACAGTTTCTTCTGAGTCTTAATTCTAAAGCCTGATTCCCATTAGGTGTGTGTGTGTGTTTTTATTTTATTTTTTTACCCTTAGTATGACGCTTTGTATCCTAGTCAGTTAGGCGTCCCAATGGTGAAGTAGGCCACCCTGGTCCTGTAGTACATTCAACAACCTTTTCTTGTGACACACAAGACGTCTTCAATTGTCTGCACACTCCTGGACTGTTCATGGAAGACAAAACCAAAAAACAAACAACACGTTTAGCAGCATCTTGGAAATGCTTGATAGTCGTTCTGTCGTGAAGCAGGCTTTGGACAAAGTTCAGATTGACTGCCATGATTCATGCATGACATGACCTTTTGTTTTCCTTTCAGTTTAGTTCTTTACGTCGGAGATCTTGGAGCAATGTGTCTAAATTGTAATACCAAATAATCTTATAGTGGTGCTACACGAATGGGGACGTCTTAAATGTGTTTTGTGCCGAGTCACGTCTTGTATAGCGTTATCCTGTTTATATAGTCTATTGTGTGTCACTTTAAATGTTTTCCCCCTGGAAACAAAGGGGGTGGGAGAACACAGTAGAGCTGTCACCCCTCGAGGTCATTGTCCCTGTCAATCACATCAATTCCATCTGAGCCATCGCTATATAAACAAGAGGACAAAAAGAAATGGAGGATTGGTTACAACCAGGACACTTCACTGGAAACCAAAGAAAGACACCAATACAGAATTTACACCATTTGTACACTCGCTGCGTGTGTTGCCCAAAATTCGACTGCTTCAACTCCGTTACACAAACCTGGAAGTTCAGGATCACACCGACACACCGAGGACAGCACGGTCAGACTGTTTTTTGTCATTTGGTGAAGGTATGAAGAGCCATTTTCATCTGTGTGTTATTTACTGAGGACACGTATCAGCCGGACCAGGTTCACTCTCATCACTCTTCTTCTGTTTACTCTTTTGGACTTTTATGTGTGTTTTGTGTTCTCCGCATGTCGTATTTGTTTAATGTCAGTGTAGGGACAAGGGAGGGGTTTGCGTTTGTATATTTCTTACTGCACATTTTATTAATATATTCCGTTGGTCACTTTTGGGGTTGTGTGCTATGTTGGGGTTGGTTGGGGTGTGAGATATATATATAGTGTCACAAACTCGACTCAGAGTCATAGAAAGATTCGGGGCAGCCACCCGTATAATTGATTTCCTGGCTGCAAAGTCGTTCAAGTGAATACAGCACTGATGTGCACAAAACCGAGTCCAGAACAGAACTGAGGGAACAGGGAAAAGGTGGAGGCTTTTAAAGGGGAAGACAGGAAGTGAGGGCTCATGAAGGTCTTCAGCCATTGGTTCGAGCCTGGACGTGACATCACAGGGGCCGGAGCCGGCAAGGTCTCCTTCCATAGGTTTGGACCCGGAAGTGATGTCAAGATTGCCAGGTGGAATCTCCCGTGAATGGTCTGCAGGAAAGGGAGACAAAGAGTCAGTGCACTCCGTCACATCCCGGTCTGACTCGGTACTGTCCTTACTCAAGCCCTTTAGCTGCCTCCCATGCGCACGTGTGTGACAAGATATATACATATATATTGTTTGGAGTTTGTTTCATTTCTTTTTTATTAATATATATTCACTTTATTATTTCACATACTGTTTGTTTTTTTTATTTGCCTGTTTGATCACTGTCTGGGGAAGTGATTTAGAAGAAGTACGGCTTGTCTGCTGTAACGTTCCCTCGGTTTGCCAGGACACGAGTCTTGGTGGTGTAGCTGCCAGTCCAGATGATTGGGTCGGCCGTTCCAATCTGCCATGTTTTGGTACCGTCAATTTTAACAACATTTCATAGTAGTTTGGTGCAGGTGATGCCTGCCATTTCTAAACTGTTCAGAGACTTTCAAGCAATAGGCAATGCACCACTAAATGCTACAGGACTGAGACTGATAGTTCATATCAAAAAGGTCTTATCTGTTTATAAGTTTTTTGGCTCCTTCGCTCAATGCGACCGCTCCCCACTGTGTCTAAAGTGAAAGACGAAGTCTCTTTCGTTGTATTTTGTGTTCACCAATCCCTGTTTCTGTTTTTACCTCCAATTAGGTTCCGCTACGTCATCTCGGCTTCGACTTCTCCTTCCGCCAGACTTCACCGTGCTCTCGGCTGGATCCTCCATCTTGGATAGCTAAGTGCGTCTTTTTCATCCCTCCTTCCTTCTTTCACCTTTTTACTTTCAATTCTTTTTCCAGGTTTCACAGGTAAAATTATTTTGCTCAATACCATTTTATTTTTCCAAAATCATTAACAAGTTATCACACATCCAATAATTCTATATTAATACATGCCATCAGCTATTTTAGTACAAACTTGTTTACACTCAGTAAAATATATTCTAATAATTTTCTTTTTATAGGTTCCTGCAGGAGACATAGGAAACAAGTTAGAATCAAGAATCTCATAATAAAAACAAACAAAAAGTTATTTTAGCGTTAATAATCAATTTTGTCAAAGACTGTAGCTTGACCCTCCTAAAAAATTTTTTTTCAAAAAAAACCTTTTTTCATCTTCAATTATGTTCATATAAGTCCCCAGATACTTTCTATATTTGAAAACAATTCATATTCCTCTTAAGATCTTTTATATTCCCATGTTTCAAAAATGGCATACTGTCTCTTTAAATGGAGACTTCGAACTCTGATCAGGCCGTGCACAGAAACCACAAAGTATTTTAACAATCTTTTTTTGCTAATTAATCCCTTTAGTGATATATATTATTGTAATCCCCAGGGTCCCTTCATCCAACCCCAGGAACATAGAAAGCACTAGGGGGTCCCTTTCCTCATATAAGTCTTTTTCTGTTATTTAGTGTTTATCAGACTTTCTAGTTTTATGTTTGCATATTAAAATGTCTTTTATTATTGATTTTGACTTTACTTTTACTTTTTTCCCCTCTGTTTTCTCCCTTAGGGTTCTTTATCCAGTCCAGTTCAATTTGAAGTCTATTTGAATATCCTCAGGTCAAACCCCCTAAAGGGTTAATAACCGCTTACCCTTTCCATTCTTTACGTAAGTAATCTCTTCAGACTATTTAATTACCTCCAGAGGACCTTCCCTTAGGGTTATGATGTCTTAGGGTTATTTCCTTTCATATCAGATTCCTTCTTCCCAAGATTCCCCTCCGCTTTGGGTTCAGATCCCCCTTAGTGTTACTATTCGATTTCTCGATATGTAGTCTTAGAGGGTTCTCTTTAGAGTCAGAGTTCTTCCATATCTGCCATTTTAGTCTCAGGGTTCCCCTTTTAGGTTATTTTTCTAAACTATGATCTCTTAATATTAGGCCGATCTTCTGCACCTCCCATTTGATTAGATTGCCTTTAAGTTCAGGGATGAAGCAGGATTAGTTCCTATGTGGAATAGGGTTCTCACTAAGATTTGGGTTATTACAATCATCACCCTTTTAACATCAGGGACTTATGTTATTGACCTTAAGTTCAGGGATGTAGTCAGGCTTAGGGTAGGGGATGCCAGCGGAACTGGCATGCACGGGTTCACTGGCTCCAGTATCTTTCACACTTATACATAATTAACTAATTGCCCCAATGTACACATATATACAAACATTTTTAATTAGATTAGGCCTGGACCCTTAAATCATTTCTCATTCAAACCATCCACATAAAAAGTGCCCAAGGCCTGGATCCATTCCAATTCCTTCCTCAGTCTACGGGTTTTGTGCCAATAACTCTCAGTCTCCAAAGGTACTAGGGTGTTGTACCGTGTTAGCCATTATGAATGTAGAGAAAAGCCAAGCAAATGACACCTTTTATTGGCTAACTAAAAAGATTACAATATGCAAGCTTTAGAGGCAACTCAGGCCCCTTCTTCAGGCAACATGTAATCAATTTACATCTTGCCTGAAGAAGGGGCCTGAGTTGCCTCGAAAGCTTGCATATTGTAATCTTTTTAGTTAGCCAATAAAAGGTGTCACTTTGCTTGGCTTTTCTCTCTAGTCTCCAAAGGGAAACACAGGGGATTATGGGAGATTGACTAAAGTGTAAGTACAGTTTTGTTGGTTTCTGTTGATTCTCAGTTAGCCTTAAGTGCTGTACGTAACCTGGCCTTAGCCATATTTTTTGTCTCCCCTATAAATATCAGGCCACAGGACTCACATTGAATCGCATAAATGCAATTCGTAGTGGTTAAGGACAATGTCTGGAATACAGGTAGTTCCCTCAAGGTTTTCGGATTTTTCATTATTTTTTTTATCCCTATAGGGAATCTGCCAGGCCACCTTATTCCTTTTATACTTTGTACAAGAAGCTCTAACAATAAGATCTCTTAAAGTCTTGTTTCTACGATAAGTGGACACAATTCTAAATTTTTCCAGATCCTCATCCAATGCCTGTGCCTCCTGAAAGTTTTTTTTCACCACAGGAATGACCTCCTGCGCTTGTCTAGAACACATAAACACCATGGGAATCACATTTGGGACCTGTTCCATTTCCTGCATTTCCTCTTCCATCTGTACCTCCCTCACGTCTCTCTTAACCTCCTCCATCCATCCTTCATATCTATCCTACAACTCATGTCAACATGTTTCCTGACTCTCCATAAATTCCTCCAACCTCTCACACGTCCCTCTCCTAGTTAAATCTTCTATCAATTTCTACCTCCATTGCTCTTCCATCCACACCCTATCCAGTTCCCAGAATGTCATTTTAATGTTCCCTTTGTTATCCGTTGTTGATTTTAAGTAATGGCCCCAATTGCATTGCACAAATCTATATTGATCATTCCACTCATCCACAATGATACAACATCTAAGGGAAGAACCAGCATTGGATGGGGGTGTGGATACAATCAACCTTCAAAATATGAGGGATGGGACCTACCAGGGGTACCAATATTTGTCCTCAGAAATTAGCACCCGATTTGTGATCTTAAGATCAGGGCCCCTCCCATAGACTTTAAGGGCAGGGTTGGTTGTGGGGCAAGTTGGTCTAAACCTCCAGTCTTGTGCATCACACACAGTTCGACAAACCTCATAGGGGTTGGCATTAACATCAGGGATTTGGGAAGTTAACTTAACTTCAGGGCCCAATATATCAGCTTACTACTGAATAGCTGATCCACTACCTTAACTTCAGGGCCCCTTTTCTGGGGGGCAGTACATTCCCTTATTAACACTCAAACTAAGATTTAATGAAGACATCTGTGATTTGAGAAAGTCATTAGAGAATTAGGAACTGAAATGAACAAATAAATGTAATACTTCAAAGAACAGCATTGTGCACAATTCTATAGAAACAGCGGACCTTAAACCTTTAACACAGGAATTACATTTGGATGAGAACTCCCTTCCTGTCATTACTGTTTAAAATATTTTTTATAATTGTTTTATAAGTTTTACTTATTGTTAAAAGCACCCTTGACTGATTTTGAATCATCTTTATAATCCTCATGCTATTCCATCTAATAGGGTTGCTGCAGTGAAATATTTTGTACAAACTGAACACACAATACACATGTAGACATTTTTTCTGTATTTCATTAACACAGTACAAGTTGTCTCTTTAGCAGTTTTTAAAACAATTAAAGTGAATTCCTTGTAAAAATACTCCACACTTTCAGATGTCCCCTCAAATGACAAGTGCCTGTGTTTACATATCTTCAGCCAGGGCAGGAAGAAGTCGGTTCACGTTGCTGGGAACTTGACGTGACATTATTCAGGATACAACGGTCAATCACTGCTTCTGCAGATGGAGGACGAGGAAAAGCATTAGGCAACAGCACCAACCCCTGGTTTGGAGTGTAATTACATTTATATGAGCCTTGAAGTTGTCTCCTAAGCACATGTGTGTGACATGGCCCAACCAGCCCAGACCAATTGGGTCAGGTAGCCCAAACCGTGAGGCCATATCTCCAAGAAAGCACATCAGCATTGACATGGAGAGAACCGTGGCGATCTAGGACTTTGAATTTAAATGACTGAAGATCCAAGAAACATCGAGTGACATGTTGGTTTGACTATTTGTGCAGTGCCATCTATTATAAAGGTGACTGGTCGATGACTAGAGTGAATTCATGCCATGCAGGTAGTACCTCAGCTGAAGAATAGCTCACTTATTCACCAATACTTCTCTTTCCATAGCCGCATACCTGGTTTCAAGGGCCAATAGTTTCTGGCTCAGCAACACAATGGGGTGTTCTACACAAACGACACTCTTGTTCAACACGGCACTGACCTGTGTCCAAAATGTCAGCTTGGGCAATAAAAGGCAGAGAAAAATCCAATAATACAGGTGCAGGTGTAAGGGCCTGTTTCCATTTTTTCACCCCAAACCACTATATTAGGAGCCCTCTTGTTTGTCAGGTCAGTGAAGAGCACAGCCCTCTCAGACAAATGAGGTACAAACCCACCTTGAGAAGCATTTGCTTGTGCATCTTATTAAGCTCTTCGACTAGACCATCAGGCTGAGAATGGTACACTGAAGTTTTAAGGTGCCTGATTTGGAGCAATTTGGCAACCTTCCTGAACATCTCTGAGGTAAGCGGTGTCCCTTGATTCATTAGGACCTCTTTTGGGATATGTGTGATGACCCCTACCAGTGCCCATGTGATACTTCTGGGCTTATCTTGTTTTGAGGGGATAGCCTCTGGATACCATATAGCATAATCCAATTTATGTTCTCGGGCCAAGACAATCTACTAGGTCCACCCTGATACTTTCAGAAGTTCGTTTATCTATCAGAGGAATGGAACAAGAGGAGCATGGTCTTTTCTAGGAATCTGTCGCAGCTGATATGCCAGACACAAAACACAAAAGTGACGGATCTCCTCATTAATTCCCTGTTAGTAAAATCAAAATTTTATCCTTTTGAGTGTTTTGTCAGTTCCAAGATGGACACCCAAGAGGTTTCCTTTGGGGTGAATAGTAGAAGGGAGAAACTGCCTCTACTCAACCATAACCCTAAAAGCTCAGGGGTAGGCAGCCCAAAGGTTAATAATTCCATCAGTGACGCAAATCTAGATCAGAGTTTAACCCTAGGTGCTGAATTAGATAGGTAGGGGCCAACCCTACCGAACCCTAACCTTAAAAACTAGCCCTAAGTTTAAGAATTCAATTACCAATATAAATCTGAATCAGACAATAACCCTAGAAGCTAATGTAGGGAGATATGAGCTAACCCTACTCACACCTAATCATAAAAACTCAGAACTGTAAAACCCGGAGGTTAAAATTTTAGGTAGAGTGCAGAGCCAGGGGGACAGCGATGATGGACAGGAGGAAGGGGAGGACTATCTTGGAACTCCGGATCAGGAACAGGGAATTGGGGAGGGAAATCAAATATGGACAGGAATCCCACAGACGGACCAGACTGCCCTTACTTACCATAAACAAAAATTTACAGTTGTCATAACCTACTCAAACCAGGCAAAAATGGTCGTGGGTGCCTTGTGTTCTCATTTTATGGCGACGCAGGACACCCATAAGCCATTACAAAGATATCAATTAATTACTGCATTTAGGATAAATAAAAATTTAAAGGATATTTTAGTTCATGCCAAATGCCCTACAAAAAAACGTAAGAATAACACTGCCTGGAGGATCCCATTTGTCAGAAAAAAGTTATCTAATAATCTGACAAAGGAGGAAAGACCCATTTTCCAAAATTTCCAGATTTACAATAAAAATTGCATATATGGGATACAGTGCTCCTTCTGTGGGATGGCTTATATAGGGAAAACTAAAAATGCTTTACGGTTAAGATTCGTCCAACATCTCAGACTGTTTAAGAACCAAAAGGAAAAAACAATTTTATACCTTCAGTTTGCAGAAGAAGGACATAAACTAGTAATGTTTGGACTGGAGCAGCAGACTAATTGGATTAAAATGAGAAGATTAAAGGCAGAAAATAAATGGATTAGGGATTTGAATACCTGGTTCCCAATGGGGTTGAATGAAAAATAATACGGGAGGAATTGGGAAGGGAACTTTAGGGATTCTTTTCTTTTCATTTTTCTTTCTCTCTTTCTTTATTGATTTAAATGTTTGGGGAGAGGGTTTGGGTAATTAAAAACATGTTTAATAAGTGATTAAGTTTTTAGAATTATTTCTGATTAATTTTATTAATATGGATTTAATCGTTATTAATATTTTTAATTTTATTAACATTATTTACAAACTTTTTTTTAAAAATGAATTTTATTCACTATTTAAGAATTAATTTATATTTTAGGGGGTGGTGGAATAGAGTTTAATTAGGGAACCAAGTGTGCCAGTGTGTGCCTTTAGGTAAACGTTAACATTATACAAAGTTATTGTCTGTTTTTACCTGTATTATTATCAATCTTTAATTTAATATTGTTTTTTGTATCAGTATGCTGCTGCTGGAGAATGTGAATTTCCCCTTGGGATTAATAAAGTATCTATCTATCTATCTATCTATCTATCTATCTATCTATCTATCTATCTATCTATCTATCTATCTATCTACCCTAAGCCTAACCTTGCCCGGTTCCCGAATTGCATTCTACCCCTTAAAAACAAAGGAATCTAATTGATAAAAAAAATTATGATTTTAAACATTAGAATAAAATCAAACAGGGGTGAAAGTATAAATACACTATGAAGATAATTCATCATTAGATAGCATAGGTTTTTTTTAGAAATGTTCTTTTGGAAACACTCCCTTCTTTAAGTAGAATTGGCCAACTCCAATTTTTAGTTTTCTATTTTTCTTCTTTCTTTTTGACCTTTGACCTTGATTTTAGAAAAAAAGACTTTTGTAGTTTTTGGTGGTTATTTTTTAATAATAAAGGATTGTTATTTTAAAGATCAAAATTCAATATTTATTTTTCAGAAAAACTTTTTGGGAGTAAAGTATTTCAAGAGGGATCAGAAAAAACTTTCTTTTAAATGTTTGTCGAACTTTTTTTGACCTCTGACCTTTTGACCTAGTTAGACCACCTGTGACCTAATTACCTGTAGGCAGATATAAAAATGGCTTCTAGGGAGAGGTTAGACATTCTGAGGTAAAGATTTGATAAATATTAGGAACAGAATTCTTGTTTAAGTAGCTTCTATTTTTTGATCAGAATATTTGTTCTTCTTTTGTTTTTTCTTTTTTTACTGCCTTTTTGAAAGCTTTCAAGTTTTTAAGACTAGGATTTTTTTTTTAGCCACCAGAGCTCTTGGTGTATGTTATCTTTTATCTTTATTCAGACATTTAATCAATCAATCAATCAATCAATCTAACCTGTTTTATTCTAACTACAGGGTTTTGTTGGAGCCAATCCTAACCAGCACAGGGTGCAAGGCAGCTCACTGCAGATAACACTTAATGTGTACACAATATATTTATGTAATTTTTTTTTTTTTTTTAATTTATTTTTAATTTAAATTTTCTGTACAAGTTCATTTGTGTAGGAAATAAGGATTTTCTATATGAAAATAACTTAAGCACTTATGATACTTTTTGTAACAAAGCACTTTTTGTGTATCAGAATAATTCAGGCTGGACAGAATGACATCAAAAACCTGCTTGATCCAGGGGTAAATTAAGGAGTGATATTTCTAGGTCTTAAATTTTTGAACAACACTGACTAGGGTAATTGTGCAGATTTTTAATGCTTTACCAAATCTGCATATGTGACTGGTTAGATTTACGAGTAACTCCAAACATTTGGTGCTGGACTCAACTAGACAAATATTACATTGGTGGCTTTCTAAATTTTAATAAACCTACACTATTTCTTAACTTAACCTTAATTTTTTGAATGTCTTTCAACTTCTCAAACTCTAAATTTAACCCCTTCAACCTTCTGGCCAGTTAAAGTGGAGGAAGTCTGTCTTTAACTACTATAAGCCTTCCATCATCTGAAAGCTGGAGACAGAACAGCATCATCAAAAGATATGCTGAATCATGTCAATAATTTACCTTCATTTCTTAAACCCTTTTCACCTAACTCTCAAACCTTAGGAAAAATTAATATATCTG
Source organism: Erpetoichthys calabaricus (assembly GCF_900747795.2). Classification (NCBI taxonomy): domain Eukaryota; kingdom Metazoa; phylum Chordata; class Cladistia; order Polypteriformes; family Polypteridae; genus Erpetoichthys; species Erpetoichthys calabaricus. The sequence continues at coordinate 315,173,687 of NC_041396.2, read as the reverse complement.
GATAACGTTATGGTGATATGGAAGATACTGTATTTTATAAAGGTGTGACTGACAACTTATGTAAGCATTCTATAAATCCATTGGTTATGCTTGAACAAAATGTCAAAATAGCTTCTCCTTCTTTGACTTTGTTTAGGAGACTAATTTACTCCCATTTTGGCATAGAAGTGAATTTCTCCTGTTTAGGTTTGGGAGTTACGCAGGTTGTTATTACATCAGTACATAACTGTATCATCTACAGCTATACAATCTTTGCCTCCTGTTCCCTCACAGGTATCTTTTAATCCCCCTTCTTCATGGCCTTTACTCCCTTGTCAGTTAGCAGATGGTCCACTCTCCCAGGACAATGCTGGTGAGAATAATAGATTTTCTTCTACCTCTACAGATTCAGATGTTTTGACTTGACCTCTCCAATACAAAATACACGAAAAACGTCTACATTCAGAAAGGTGAACACACCTAAGAAGGTGAATAAACCTAAATAAAGGGTTTAACTGATGAACACCATACCATCTAACTAAAATTAATATTGTATGAGCCAAGTTCTGTATTAACAATTTTATGTTCAGTTAATTTCAAAATTTGATTGGTTTATATATTAAGAATAGAGCTAGATAATTATTTGGTTCTAATTGGATATTGTTAATTTAAGAAGGGGTGCTGGGTAGTGAGAGTTATGGGAACTAGGAAGTTATTGCAAGTTTGTGTGTGGATTAATAGGGCTTTCAAAACAAACGGTTTTCTTACCGTGTCTCTTTAGTTTCGTTTCCCATCTATCCATTTTCCAACCCGCTGAATCCGAACACAGGGTCACGGGGGGTCTGCTGAAGCCAACACAGGGTGCAAGGCAGGGAACCAATCCCGGGCAGGGCGCAAACCCACCGCAAGAAGAGTTTCATTTTGACTGTGGAAAATAAACATTGGTTTTATAAAACAGTGGATTAAATATAAAATGTCAAGGACTGGACAGGCGCAAGTTCCTGTGGTAGCCACACGTTTTTTTTCACACCTTCAAATATTGTAGACGCGGTGAATTCTGATTCTCCACTTACACCTTTTAATTAAAAACAATTTTATTTTTTCTCGGCTGGCAATCCACAATATCCAGAGATTCTCACAATCCATGTTGTCCTAGCAGATGTAAACTTTATGCAGTTATGACATTTTAATTATGTGGGGGTGCAAACAGAAGTAGTGCAAAATTTGGAATTTAGAAATCTTACCTCTTGGCTGAAAAATCACATCCTTGTCCTCGACCTATGACGATAATTCTGATGGCAGGATATAAGGATATGACTGAGGACCAGACAGCAGATCTTGCTTAGTTTATTACAGCCTTTGAAAGGAGTTTCCCAAATGCTACTTTATATATTTATCACATGCCCCTCGAACACACAATCTAGATTAGAATGAGTCTTTAGAATTAATCAACACCTTTTGTAGATATCCTTCTAAAGTTCTAAATGTTTTAGTTAATACTTCTACGGAGAGAGAATGAAGGATAATTTGCATTGTCTGACTGCAGAGGTGGCATCAGCCTTTTGACATTCTTGGTTGGTCAAGGTTGGGTGGATTGCTTAGTTTTAGATTTTCTCATGTGATAATCCTTTAATTTAACCTTCCTGTGCCTTTTGTCTTTCCACTAAACCTAAAACCTTATCTTAACCCCATTATTTATGGTCTGACCCCCACTATAATCCTAATCTTAAAGCCTAAACTTAAAAATTTATTTTCAGGTCCCTGATATTAAACCCTTTACTTTTTTTACTTCTCTGAAAAGAGGAGTATATCTTAAATACATTTTTTTTATACCTTTTTAATTTGGATTACTTTTTTGGTCTTTTATGTAGTGCATTTTTAAGTTTGATAACATTTTATTGCCATTTTTATGTTGGACAGCAGGGGTATTCTATTTGAACCCCCTGTTGTGTACCTGATTTTTTTAAATTGCAGAATTTAACTCATTTTTAGATATATTTTGAACACTATTTTAGTGAATAATGGAAGAGTTCCTTTGAGTATTTTGGCTGATAATTGGTCTGGATGCTTACTATTTATAAATTTTATTGTTGGGATCAGTTTGCCAGAGCCTGCCACCAGGCTTTTCATCCCCTAAATCTAAATTTTAAAAATTTAGATTAGAGCCCTAATCTTAATAATTTTGAATGGAGCCCCGAGGTTAAGAAATATTCCTAGAGGTCCCACTAGTTAATCTTCAGGTCTAAATTGTTTAAGAAGTAACTTCTTTAAATTAGTTTACAAGATAAGAAAACATTTTAACCCCTTTATATGAACCTGGATGTTACTTTAGTATTTCATTACTATATTTTTGTCTAATTTAGCACTTTTAAAATAAGATTTTAGAAGTACATTTTGAATATACCATTTTTAAAAATATGATGAAAGATGACTGATTTCCTTTTTTAAAGGGTTTTAGGAAGGTTTTATAAATATTGGAATTGTAGTGGAAAAAACATATATGGATAATGTGACTCAAAGTAATACTTCATGTGGAAACTAGTGTACCAGTGCCCGGCATAATGCCAAATCTCTTCTAACCCTACCTAACCACCTCCACCTTAACCTTAAGGTCCGTGGGCTCTTATGTGAGAACTTCTACTTAGGCTCTAATCTTAAATATTCTTCGGGAGAGAAGGATTTTAAAATTCCCAGGCCTAAACTTAATCATTGGGTGGGAAGATTTTCGTGTTTTTGAAAGGTGTTTCTTCTAGTGTTCTTGTTCCGCAGTCTACACATCCCACAAATCCTTCAATGTTCACAAAGATTCCCATGGTTTTTACATTTTTCTTCCCAAGTGAAACAAATAGTACGAATTCTGCACTCGTGTTGAAGAATTAAAACAATTTCAAGCTTTAGAGATTTTAGAGCAATTACTGCTAATAGAAAATATACAAATTTTTAAAAAGACATATTTGGTCATGTTTCATGTACTAGGAAGAAGAAAAATAAATTTGTTACATTTTTATCAAGAAAAATGATATAATAACTGCAAATTTGTATTTATGCAGTGTGTGGACTGTAAATCAATATACGTGGGAGACAAATTCCTCTTCAAAAGAAGATTCATTCAACATCACGACACTCTATTAGCATTTCTCATCATCCAATTGTGTTCTGTTTGGAATATCATGGTGGCTGGAAAAAGTCAACGAATAAAGAAGGAAAAGGAAAGGACTGCAGAATTAAATATCTAATATCCCTTATGGTGTAAATTTAAAAAAAAAAAGGAGAAAAAAAACAAAAGTAGGTTAGGATTCTAGTTTAATTATATCTATTTACAATTTGTTTACTTACTACTTTATACAGTGCCAGGACAATTAAATTATATAATTACATTCTAAATGCAAAGTTAGTTCACCAGAGCCCAGCTCCCAGGCTCTAAGCATAACCATTTCAAATTAAACTCTAAACTTAAAAATTAATGGATAGCCAAAACTTAAGATTTGAAACCCTAATGTTAAAAAAAAAAAAAAAAAAAAGTCAATGTTAACTTTAATGTTTATTTCTAAGACTAAAAAAATTAACCCCACTGTTAAAAACAAACCAATGTAAAAACAGTTAACCCCTTATTCTAAAAAATATTGAGCCCCAGTTTTGAAAATAATTAAGCCTAAAGTTAAAAAAAATTACATAGAACCACATATAATAACTTGAATGACTAAAAGATATGCTAAAAAAAACTAACTCCAAAAGAAGAAAATAACTCTAAATATTTTAGGAATGTTTGATTTTTTTAAATGTAATAAAATTCTAAATTTTAAGACAAGTCAAAAAATAGAATCGTTCAATTTTAACAAGTACTAAGTCAAAGAATAACAGAATCCTAAATATAATACAGAGAAGAACATATGAGACATAAGTCTGTATCAGAACAACATACAGACCTACTGAGAGGAGAGATGAGGCAGATCTTAGTGTGCATTAGGACACCACAGTGAGAGGAAGCAAACTGAGCTCTTCGAGACTTCAATATTGAAAGAAATTGTTTTTTTCTAATATTCTATTTATCAAAAATGAGAAGCTGAAAAAAGTTTAGGACAGAGTGCAGGAAATGGCCTTAAAAACCGTAAATTCCAAAGCTAAAAAACCCTAACCAGCAAGGGCCTCCCATGCTTCTAAGTAACCTGCATACTATCATATGAAAGTTTGGGAACCCATCAGCCTGCAGCATAATTGACTCTCCATACCAGTGATTTTTTTGTTAAGTCCTTTCACTTCTTAGGAACATCGGAGTACTGGGGTGTTTTTTAGTGAAGCAGTATTTAGTTGTCCGTCCATCCATCCATCCATTGTCTCCCGCTTATCCGAGGTCGGGTCGTGGGGGCAGCAGCTTGAGCAGAGATGCCCAGACTTCCCTCTCCCCGGCCACTTCTAGCTCTTCCGGGAGAATCCCAAGGCGTTCCCAGTCGAGAGACATAGTCCCTCCAGCGTGTCCTGGGTCTTCCCCGGGGCCTCCTCCCGGTTAGACGTGCCCGGAACACCTCACCAGGGAGGCGTCCAGGAGGCATCCTGATCAGATGCCCGAGCCACCTCATCTGACTCCTCTCAATGCGGAGGAGCAGTGGCTATTAAATTAAATCGAATGTGAAAAACTGGCTGTGCAAAAATGAGTCCCCTTGTAATTTTGCTGATTTGAATGCCTGTCACTGCTCAATGCTGACCACTTGCAACACCAAATTGGTTGAATTAGCTCGTTAAGCCTTGAACTTCAGACAGGTGTGTCCAATCATGAGATATAAAGGTATTTAAGGTTTTCAATTAAAAGTTGTGCTTCCCTTTGACTCTCCTCTGAAGAGTGACAGCATGGGATTCTCAAAGCAACTCTCCAAAGATGTAAAAACAAAGATTGTTCAGTCTCATGGTTTAGGGGAAGGCTACAAAAAGCTCTGAGGTTTAAACTGTCAGCTTCAACTCCAAGGAATGGAATCGGGAAATGGAAGGCCACAGTCATAGTTGCTGTTAAACCCAGCAGGTCTGGCAGGCCAAGAAAAATACAGGAGTAGCATATGCGCAGGATTGTGAGAATGGTTACAGACAACCCACAGATCACCTCCAAAGACCTGCAAGACCATCTTGCTGCAGGTGGTGTATCTGTACATCATTTTACAATTCAGTGCAGTTTACACAGAACATCTGTATGGCAGGGTGATGACGAAGCCCTTTCTGCACTCACACGACAGTCGCTAATTGTATGTAAATGTTCATTTACACAAGCCAGATTCATTTTGGAACAAAGTGCTTTGGACTAATGAGACTAAAATGGAGCTATTTAGTCAGAACAAAAAGCACTTTGCATGGTGGAAGAACACCGCATTCCAAGAAACACCTATCTACTGTCAAATTTGGTGGAGGTTCCATGCTGTGGGGCTGTGTAGCTAGTTCAGGGACTGGGGTCCTTGTTAAAGTCGAGGGTCAGATGAATTCAACCAAACATCAACAAATTCTTCAGGATAATGTTCAAGCATCAGTCACAAAATTGAAGTTACGCAGGGGTTGGATATTCCAACAAGACAATGACCCAAAACACAGTTGGAAATCTACAAAGGCATTCAAGAAGAGGGAGAACAGTCCCCTGACTTGAATATCATCGCAAGTCTATGGGATGATTTGAAGCAGGTTGTCCATCAAACTGAACTGAACTGGAGAGATTTTGTATGAAGAATGGTCAACAATGCCTCTATCCAGAATCCAGACACTCCAAGGCTATAGGAGGACAGCATCTAGAGGCTGTTAGATTTGCCAAAAAGGAGGCTCAACTGAGTATTGATGTCATATCTCTTATGGGATGCCCAAATTTATGCACCTGTCTAATTTTATGATGCATATTTTCTGTTAATCCAATAAATTTAATGTCACTGCTGAAATACTACTGTGTCCATAAGGCATGTCAGATATTAAAAGGAAGTTGCTACTTGGAAAGCTCTGCCAATGAGAATCAAAAATCCAAAGAATTAAGAGGGGTTCCCAAACTTTTTCAAATGACTGTATATTCCCTAAGATTAAGTAAACTTGTGACAACTAATAACACTATAAAGACCCTTTAAAATTGAAATGAAGGGTAATTTTCTTTTTTTCTGATTTCCTGCAAAAAAGGCCACTGAGGAATTGCACAAAGCGAGATGTCTGGCAAACACTATTTTTGTCCTGTTTCTAACTTTTCTACACCCTCCTCTTTAAAATACCCAAAATAAATACAAATACAATAAATGCAAAAAATAAAGAATAGGAAAGGACACCTACTGCATAAAATTAGCAGATTACAGAAAAATGTACTGAAGGAACAATAATTTTAAATAGCACAACAAACTTACAAAGATTTATCTGAAATAAAGGATATGGACCAAAAAAATTATAAATCTGATTTTTGAAAGAAGGACAAATTGTAGCTGTTTTGGGGAAACGGAAATTATAGTAATACAAGTGCAAAACAGTTTTCTGAAAAAGTAAAAACATTAAACTTTTAAAGACAGTTAAAAATCGTTATAACGGAATTGCGTCAATAACATTTAAAAGGCAAATAGCCCGAAGTCCCTAATAATACCAGCATATGCACAAAAGCAAATTAAGGCACTGATAAGGGTGAATGCTAAAATTGGGATATAAATACAACAGATACTCACAAAACACTAGAGTAAGACAGAGAAATTTTAAAAAGAGATCAAATAGATAAAGAAAACAGAACCAGAATGGAACCAATATTGGTTGATAGCCACAAAATGGCTAGAAAGGAATTAAACAAGAAAACAAGGAGATTTAATCAAAGGATTAGCAAATAAATTGACAAAATTGGAACAAAAGTTGAAAGACAAATAGACAAATATTCCCAGAGAGAAGTAGACAAACAATTTACAAGAACATTAAACAAAAATATTAATTCAGAAAGAAAAAAAATAGTATGGAATAGAAACCAAGAGAGACTCCATTCATTAAATACAAGTTTTACAAACTCTAATGGAAACCCATAAACAACAATTAAAGGAATGGTTTACCGACTTATTTAAAGGGGAATGATATTTACCAAAAAGACAAATTCAATTACATGGGAATCAAAACAGGCAATGAAAACGAAACAGAGATATTTCAACCCAACTCTACACCAAGAAATGACAGAATCGGAAGAAGTTAGAAAAGCAAAAGGGTGAAGAGGCCATGCTAACACCCAAAACAGAAATGAGAGGAGGAGGACAAGAAATAATGGAAATGCAAGAAAAGGAGAAGCGATAGAACAAAGAGGAAACGGTTAAATAAGAATCAGGATAAATTTTAAGGACAAGGAAAATATTAGGAGGAAAACCAAAACAAAAAGATAAAAATTACAAACTTTAAACCAACCATCAAGAGATGATGACAACAGACAGAATGGGAAGACCTAGAAACACCATCACAGGAAGGGAAATACAAAAGAGTTAAACAGAAATTAGGGAAACGATTGAATAATGACCTACTACAAATGTATAAGGAAATTACACAATTCAGACGAAATATCACAAGATACAGATGAAGTAAAATGAGAACATAAGCACGAATTATAGTGACACTGGAGCAAATACAAAATTTAAAAATAGAACCAGAAATATACAAGAACAACAAAAATTAATAGAAGAACAAGAAGGTAAAAGATACAAAATCCGAAAACAAAGAAATTCTAACATTGGAAATAATACCCATAGGAGAAAATAAGGCACCTACACCCTAAAAGAAAAATAATCAAAAGAAGAAAAAGAGGGTGATTAAAAGAATCCTAGCCTCTGAATCTATAGTATTGTTAATCTAAAATTTACTAAGTGTAAGCCCATCTCAAATAAAACCCTAAACTCTTAACCTAAGAATTGAAACTCTGTTAAAAATCAGTAACTCATAATTAAAACAATCCATCCCTGATGTTAGAAATGTTTTTTTTTTTTTTTAAGCCTAAAAAATTATTAAAACCCTAAAGTTAACCCCAAATTTATACTTGTATTTAACTTATTAAATATAACCTCCTTCCATACAAAACTCTGAACTTAAAAATGAATTCATGGAAGGCCTAAACTTAAATGAAACACTAATGCTAAAAAATATGTAAATCTATTGTTAAATAGAAAACCCTAGTGATAAATAAAATATTTTAAAAAATTAACCCTGATATTAATTTTTAAATTTTAAAACTGTTTTTGCATTGGTTTGAACTTTTTAACCGCAAACCCTAATGCTAAAAAGTTAAACCCTGATGTTAAAAACCAATTACAACCTAAACCTAGTTAAATTATAGTCACATATAATAAAACTCTAATAATCAAAATATAGTAACCCTTACCCTAAAAAAAAAAAAGAAAAAGTGAACTCCAAAAGAAAATAGTTTAACAATTTTTTTCTAAATATATAACTCATTAGATAGATAGATAGATACTTTATTAATCCATTAAGTCAAAGAACAGAATCCTAAATATAATACAGAGAACACATGAGATATCAGTCTGTATGAGAACAACATGGAGACATCACGGAGAGGAGAGACGAGCCAGACATCAGTCTGCATTAGGACACCACACTGAGAGGAAGCAAACGGAGCTCTCTGAGAGAACAATAATGAAAGAAATGGAATATTAGTAAAAGATGGAATTTATAAGAAAAAGAAAAGGGGGGAAGTATAGGGTGTTTTAGCATATTTGCTGTTGCTTCCAAAGTTAAACCCTAACGACTAATGAAAATTAAAGATTAAAAAACAAGTCATTAAAGAATTTGGATAAGCATTTAATTTTATTTAAAAGGAGAAAGTACTTTACTTTTAATCCAAGTCAGAAAGGTACATACATAATATATGGGGCTTCAGTCTGGAAGAAGGTCAGTCTACATCAAGACACCGTAGGGATAGGTAGCAAAAAGTGAGCTCTCTGCTAATACACAAGAACAACGAGAACATAGAGAGAATGAGCAGAACACAAGGAAGATGTGAAAGTCAACTAAGTGTGGAGAAAATAAGTGGTTTGGAGAGTGCCCTTGAATCGACAGTGTGAGGGGGGAGTGGAGGACTTTTTAAAGTTGTTTGGTCCAAGGCTAAAAAACCCTAACCAGCCAGGGCCTCCTACATTTCTAAGCAGCGTGTCTAGTTGACTTAAATTTTGGACTTTAAAATTTAAAGTACAAAAAAACAATTAGATTTGAAATAAAGGGTAACTTTCTATTCTATTTAGGAAAAACATCTTTGTCACAAGCATTATGAAGGGCACTGTACATATCTGTCTGTCATATAGTGCCTTTCTTTGTCTGTCAGTCTCTGTACTGACGGGGGAAGTGAAGCCTCACGAAGCACAGAAATGTTTGAAGCAATTGTCTTGGAAATCGGGTGGAAGCATCACAGCATTCGACCCTTACCTCTCTAGTCTCACCTGGCCATTTGCACATTAACATCACAAACTCATTACAAGTTCAGCGACGCCTGTTTAACTTTTATTACTTTTACTTTTTGCTGCTATGGCAATGAAGAGAAGGGTTTGTCAGCGGTTTCCAGTGTCTGATGTCATCAAACTATAAAACTAACGCTGACAGTTGGAATGTACTCGACGACAAGCAAGAGTTTTAATGAAACAAAATAAGGTGCCTTGCCCATGGAGCCCTGGCTCTTATCATAAATATCTCCCTTTTATATTCTACCATTATTGCTCCCGTTGTTGTTCATGTCCGTTTGAGTTGTCTCGCTGTCCACGTTAAATTGATTGCTTGCATTTTGCTTGGCGCTCCTGCTCTGAATGACGTAATGCCACCTCAGTTTTTTGGTGACTCAGCCCTGGCTGATGTGAATTGCCCAGCACCACTGCAGTATTAGACCTCCATGTTTTCTTGAGGTCACATTTAATCGACTGACATTTGGGGGTTCAACAGCCTTAATCTTATTGGTTAAAAAAAAGAAAACAAATTGAAAGCGAGCCTCGTAATTTTTCCTCAAATGTTCTTTGTTCTGACTCGTCTCAAACTGAGTAGATGGGAAGAAAAGACTTAGCTCTCTGCTCTGCTATAACATACAGTAGGCAGGCACATTTGAGAAAGAAGATGGAATCCTTAAATTAACAGAAGTTGTTATCCCATTGAGTAAGGAAGTACTTCAATTTTTAAAACTTGGTGACATTTTGTGAAGCTCAGAACGTACAAGTTCACTACAAATGAAAGTCACCATCACAGTGGACTCTGTCACAAGTGCTGTTGGTGCCATCCAATGGCTCGGCTAAGTTGTTTGCTTTTTGTTTTCTGCGCGTGGTGCAAACACGGGTTCAAGCTGGGTTAATGAGTCACCTAAACAAAAATACTAGGATCAAGAGGAATATATGTAATGTGTAACCTAAACTGAGAAATTGTTTGGAGAGAAAATGTAAACATGTACAATTTAAAATTCAGGTTGAATTGGGCAGAGGCACAAACTGATGTGCAGATCCCATTTTTAATCACATAAACTAAAGGTGCTGTTTACCATTTCAGCCATGCTGTTGTCATTGAGTTTGAATCTTCATGCATTTTGAGTTAAGAGTACATTTGTGATGGCACAGCTCTCATGCCCTGTGTGATGCCACTCAACTGTAATCACAAGCAGGTCAGAGTACATCTGCTGTCCTGCTGCTTAACAGGTTTCTTTTAATGTGGGAACTCCACTCAGGTTACCTTTTACTCGGGTAATCCTTGGCAAACTGCAAAGTAACATTTCAGTTAGGCAGCAGTCATTGTCCTTCATTGTCTGTGCCTAAAACACTGGCACACATGTGTTTACCATACCAGCAAGAGCAAAACTCCAGTTGATCATCCAAGACAAGAAGATGGATTCGTCTTTTTATCCTCATGAACTCCCTAGTTATTGTTTAAATAAAAGTAATAAAAGGCCCACATAGTGAAACTCCATCAGACAAATTCTCTCAAAGATTAAAAAGCCAAACACTTGCCATGTAAAATTACAAAGGTGTTCAGCTTGAAGTCTTGAAAAACAGTGGCAACTTGGAATGTGGTGTGCTGGGGCTCTGGTCTCCTTCCAAACAATACAATACAATTTATTTGTTCTGTAGCCCAAAATCACACAAGTGTCGCAATGGGCTTTAACAGACCCTGCCTCTTGACAGCCCCCCAGCTTTGACTCTCTAAGAAGACAAGGAAAAACTCCCCCCAAAAAAAAACCTTGTAGGGAGAAATGGAAGAAACCTCAGGAAAGGCAATACAATACAAGACACAGAACAAATCCTCAATACAGTATAAACAAATTTTACAAGTACAGAGCAGAATTTAACCGTAGATGATATACTGTAAGATTTGGATTTGTCCTGGGGGGTATTTTTCATACGTGGATTACTCGCTTAGCCGGATTTAATTGTTGACGATTTGGCCTGATCCTGGATCTGTCGGTTTTTCGAAACTCTTGCTGGAAGTGTTGTCATAGCAACACATCCTAATCCTCAAACCTGCTCTGAGCAGGTTTGTTCTACATAAACAAGGATTAGTTTACACACGTGATCAGTGACGGTGCGTGGAAGTCATCCAGTCATGGCTTCGCCATTCATGACTGAGCGACCAATTGATATTTGTGCGCAAATTAATACGAAGAGAATTTCATATAGAGAGGGTTTTGCGCGATCGGCAAGATCCTTTATTGCTCCCGGAAGAAATTCTGTACGAAAGATGCCGCTTTAGCTGAGGGGGAATATTGTACCTCAAAAATTTATAGGCTCCGTATATTCGAAGTCAAACTCGGCGAAGTCAGGCTCTCTCAACCACACAGACAGTATGCATTGCTTTGAGGTTTCTTGCAAGCGGCACTTTTTTTGTATATACTATAGGCGATGCAAAACATCTATCAAAGTGCAGTTTGCCAGGCAATTCGTAAAGTCTGTTTGGCTCTGAAACATTCGGGTTTTCATTGTTTCCTGGACACCTGCGTCTGCAGACAATAAAAAAGGTGTATCATGCCATTGCATGTAGGTAATACACAGGCTAAAACACCCACAGTCCCATAAAGAATCTCACAATCAGCCTAACATTCTCATTACCAGGATTTCCAAATGTGATTGGGGCACATGGGGACTGATCAGAGTGGAGTTTGATCAAACATTTGGAAAATGTACCTCTCCTCCTGATGAATAATCAGACACGGTGTCTTCATCAAATATTTGACCTTCGTCAATATCACGTTGGTCAGACACAGGTTCAAGGGATATGACATTCCCTGCAACTGACCCAACAAAAAAAAAAAGGGCTATATGGAACATACCTATGGCATACATGGAGGACAAATCTATGCAATGACCATCCTTTACCTGAAATGAAGTGACCACTGCATCCTGCCACTGGTTCTGAGGAGGAGCTTCCCCCTGGAATGCCCTCAGAAACCGGGCGATGGGCATTTTGCTGGAGAGCCAACTCTTCTGCAGGGGTTAGGTCTGGACCGCGTGGACCTCCACCTGTTTTTTGCTTGTCTGCCTCCTTATTAGCTTTAAAATTTATGTTTTTTTTATATTATATATGATTCTTTGTCAACAATTCTTTAGTTCTATACCAGTATTTACCAGTTTGAAGTATATTCTTGTACTTTAACCTGTTCCCATGTTCTCCTTGTGCTCACGTTTGATCTGGAATTATGACATATTAAATAATAATTAATATGACACACAGGAAATGAAACGCTGCATTCAGTAAGTACAATGCACACTTCTTAGCGTTTAATTTGACAGCCACTTTTTGCCAGCCATCTTTTCTGGTCTGGGCTGCTTTTGCAGTGTTACCCCTTGTGCATATTAAATCTTAAAATTCTTTGTCCTTTGAATAAGGTCTTGTGCCGCGTGTGTGGGGGGGGAAAAAAATGTGCTCATTCTTTCGTCATTTTGTTACAGCCTATCAAAGACTTGCTGATCATGTTTTCTAGACTCAATATATACGGGCTTTTCAATCAGCGCAGGCGCGCGCATTCATTTCGTATGATTAGATCCAGCTCGACTAATCTACTACATGGCTGTGTTTGAAAAACCGACCTATCCCAGATGAGTGTCACCGGCATTAACTTATCCAAGATGAGGCACGTGATCTTGGATGATTTAAGTGACATTCAGAAAATACCCACCTGGAGACCTCATCCATCAGGCTGCCTCCCCCATTTGGCCATTCCATGGCTGAAACAGTGCTGGGACAGCCAATCCGATGAAAGGCCCCCTCCTTCTCATGATTCCTGCGATCCTCCATCAGGGATGACTTTACCTTAGGCAGGCAACTTAAAAGGTGGGCCGTGGCACCAAGTGCCATATTTGAGTATCGAGAAGAGAAACGGAATAGATGAGGGTTAGTTTCCAATTCTAACTATCATGTGACTTATGTTTTGGTGCTAATGACTGACAACAGAGATGCAGTCTGTACAGTTAATTAGCAGCTCTAGTCAGGGTGTGCTAAACTAAAGTTGAGTCTTCAGCCGGGATTTAAGAGATGCCCCTTCGGTCTCAGCTTTTAAAGTAGCAGGCAGACTATTCCGCAGTTTAGGGGCCCTGTAACTAAAAGCTCGACCTCCCAATGTTTTTATTAATCCTTCGAATCATAAGGAGACTGGCATCTTGATCTTAAGGTGCGCTCTGGTTTGTAAGTCATAAGTTCTGACAAGTAAGCTGGACCTTGGCAATTTAATGCTTTATAAGTTAAAAGGAGGATTTTGAAATGTGCCCTAAACTTAACCGGGAGCCAGCGTAAGGATTTAAGAACTGGAGTTATGTTCGTTTTTTCTTTTTGTTGTAATAATTCTTGTAGCCACATTTTGGATTAAATAGAGGCTGTATAAAGAACAATTTGAATATCCAGTGAACACTGCATTGCAGTAGTCAGTCCTACTAGAGATAAATGCATGAGTAATTTTCTCAGAATCCTGTTTTAGAAAGCGCCTTAATTTCTTCACGTTTTTCCATCTTAATGTTGTTTGGACAACTTTGTAATATGCGCTTTAAATGACATGCTAGAGTCAAAGAGAACTCCTAGATTGTGGACTGATTCATTATAATTAATTGGGATTCCAACTGAGTTAAATGATGACAAAATATTGTTGTGATCAGCATCATTCCCTCCAACAATTAACATGTTTTATCTGTGTTTAAAGACAAGTAGTTCTCATTCATCCACTCATTTAATTCACTAACACAACTAATTAAAGACAACATCGGAGAAACCTCATTTGATTTAAATGAAAGGTATAACTGGGTGTCATAGGAGTGATGTTTCCTAATGAGAGATCCCAGTGGAAGCATGTAAAGTGAAAACAGTAAAGGTCCCAGTACTGAGCCCTGCGGGACACCATATTGAACTTCTGTGTATAATGATGGAGTCCTGTCAGCACATTTCTGTACATATTGGGTTTGATTTGATAAATAACTAAACCAAGCGAGCACAGTGCCTGTAATCCCAACATTTTCTAGCCTGTGCAGTAAAATAGAATGGTCAATGGTGTCAAATGCTGCACTGAAGTCCAACAACATAATTACAGTGGAGTTTCCTTCATCAGAGGATAAAAACTCTACTTCACTTAATTAGGGATTTGCAAAATCACAAAATGTGTTTACTTGCACAGTGTGCCTGGTGTTGGTGCACGTCAACATCCATTAAAAAGTGCTTCGGACTTGTATTTGTTTCATGTCCGTGTGAATATTTCCTGAGTGAAGAGCGCTAGCCAAATGAGTCTACGAAGTCCTTCATCTTTTGGCAAGCAGGTGACCTGAGGCTGTAATTTAATTGGTTGCTTGCAGGTTTTTCCAACAATGCAGCTCTCTGCACCTCAGACACGTCCATATTTATTGGGAGTGAATTCATGTTTGAAGTGTTTTTTAATCTAATGTGATGGTGCATGACAGTGTGTCCATCATTGTCCAATGTCCACATTTTATCATTCATACTCGCCATTAGCATAACTACAGATGAGCGAGTGTGACTTTAGGGAGATGGCAACTTCAAGAGGAACTTCAGGTATCAAAAAGTTTGGTTATTTCTTTAGCGAAACACCATTTTGTTGTTTGCTTTTTTTGCTTCCCCATCTACCGTTTCAACGTGTCGACACTGAAGTATTGCAGACAACGACGGCATAGTTAGCAGCTTGAACGCTCCATGTGATAAAATATGTGAGTGTTCTGTGCTTCGGAATGACCAACCCTTTGGAGGTTCAAGCCAGTGCTTCTGCGATAGGAGCAGAGTCACTGGGCTATGAATTTGGATATGTGAATTAAAAACAAAATGGAGGAATGAATGAGACAAAGAATGAGGAGACTGCATTTTATGATGCTCTTTAACAATGAGATTAGAATGACCGTCACCTGATGTTGGCTATTGTCACTTCTGTTTTGACTGACAGCAAACGATTTGGGTGACTGGACTGTAAAGGAGCTGAAGTATTTTTTTTTTTGTTTTAAATGCTTCTTGTACTTCCTGATTCAGAAATTGCAGGACTGCATGTTGCAGTAGAAACTTGACAAACATGACTGGATCTGTTTTAAATTGTTAAATCTAACTTATTTAACTCTTAGAGCTAATTTTTTTTCTTTTCTCCCAGGGCTGAATATTTTTCCAAAAACACTTTTTTTAAAAAAAAGAACACAAAGCAATTGAAATCAACAAAAAATATTTCCTTTTGACAAATGTTACTGTCTTGCATGTTGTATGAGCCTGCATACTCTGATTTCACATACATATCACATACATTTTATACAGCAAAGTCCTGCAAAGCCTGATCTTGCTCAAAGCAGCCAATTTCAGTCATTGCCACATTGCACTCCTTACAATACGTGTTGCTTTGGTGCCTACTTTTCAATTGTCTGTTGCTGCACGTTCTCACATATATCGTTAGTGTGTACTGTGGAGAGAAGTCACCCATTTGCCATCGTGCCATGCCACGCCACTGCCACCAAGTTTTCTGAATAAAACTTTGCAGCATCACATACCTATCATCACGCTGCATAATCTGTCCAAAGCCACCAGGGGACAAAGCACGTTTGGACCAATGCTCTCTGAAGTTATATCACCAGTTCTGTCCCATCTCTATTTGTAATGCCACAGCGCACTTCATCTCATCTTTTGTTGTGGGTTTCCACTTTGAAAAACGAGAATGCAATGCAAGCGCAGCCCGTGATTCAAAAAATTTCTCTGCCTACCTGTTTGTCTTGTCTGACAGTAGCTGAAAAGCAGCATCAGGAGAGAGCAGCCTGAAGTAGTTCAGCAGCTGGTGATCTGTCGTGTCCAACAGCAAGCCATGCTGTCTTGTGAAGTCCGGTAGCCCATGGATCAATGTCTGTGTATTCCTCCCATGCGAACTTGCCGTACATGCATCGGCTGGTGTCCGATCAGCTGATGCTGGCTTCTCACTCTTGTTCGATCTCCTGATCACTGTCAATAAAATCCGATTCTGAAAAATCAGAGTCCGACTCCACGATAATGCATAAAACATTGGCGAGTGTTTTCTTTTCTGCACTCGCTTCGCTCCCTTGTGACATGTCGATGCCATCTTGCTATTGTTTACATTTCGCAAGTCACACACACGAGGATTAGTTGCCGAGTCAACGAGTCTATCATTCTTCAAAGCACAGAGGAAATGCCTGCGATGTGACAGTAAGTTTTGTCGCCATTAACAGCTGATTGTCGCCCTCTATCCCTGGATGTCGACTTTTGTCGAGATTCGCCCTCAACCCCTCCTGTCGACAAAAGTCTACGTCCGCCCTAAAAGAGTTAATAGCAACATAACCGGCTACTTTGACTGAATCCAAATGTTATTCAATCTTTAATAATTTGGTCATGTGAAAGGCAATTAAAATAATAAACTAAGTTTTAAGTGAAATTTTGCATTAAACTGTAATGAGGCTTAAATGTTAAAATGCAGATGTATGTCACTCTTTATGTAATGAAAATTGTTTTGGTTAAATACTAAATTATATTTATAGTACTTAATAAATTTTTCTTTGATGTCCAGTTTCTTTTCAGCACAAACACTGGACACACTTTTATATTTACTCAACTAATTCAAACATTTATAGATTTATTTATACTCACTCCTTGTAGTTAAGTTAAACTGTAGATATAGATGACATTCTTATTCTGGAGAGATTTTATTTAGGGTTTTGCACGAGGGCCACTGTTACTAAGAAAGGTGTTTGATTAAGTTTGAAGCTCATTAATCAGTTGCACATTCAGTTTTTCAGAATTTGTTCTCCTTGTTACGCCCTCCTCATGTTATCTAAGAACTCATTTTGTACTTCAGCTCACTTACGTCTAACTTTTTCGGTCCCTGTTGTCTTTTCTGCTTTCTTACCTCGGCCTTCTCGAGACCTAAAACATCTTTCTACAATCTTTCTTTTACACAAGCTGCTTGAAAGTCACCGTAGTCCTCTAGACGACAGCACGAGACTCCATTTGTTTTGTGGCTGCCTTATTATTGCTGAACAGCTACATGAAGGCTTCGGTGGGATTCTTTTTTTCCTGAGCTATGAAGTGTAGTTTCAGTTTGTTACAAGTTTTTTTTAAACAGTTGCCACTGCTGGCCCCGTATGTCTTTGTTCAGTTTAAACTTTACTCCAAGCACTTCCTTCCATTTTTCTAGAATTGTCTTCTCATGCGAAGCTTTGTTACACAATGGGTTGATTTATCAAGTAGCAGCTTCTAACATTTTGATGATGTAAAAAATATTTAGTGCAATTATACATCAAATCACAATGACATTTTACATTTGAATGTATTTCATTTATACAGAAGATGCATTTATCCAAAGCAAGCATGGACTGTGCTATGTCAGACATCACGTGAAATATCTGTGTTAATAATATATTGTATGTCAATAATTTGTAATTGGTGTGAATAATTCACTATAACGGAAGCAAACAAAGGCAACTGAACTCTGTTCAAGTATAAGTACCGCTAAAATCCAGTGAAGCTCTTCATTTAGAGGGCACAGCCATGTTGTATCTTTATGAATCTGCATCTGAGAAATTGGTTTAAAGTGAAATTAGTGATAAGTATTGATTTTTATAATTGATAACGCTTTCCTCACTTTGACTTTGTCTTTATCTTTTCATTTTCTGTGGCGCTGAAAACAAAACTCGAAATACCTACAGTGAGCAGGCAGACTCGGCCCTGTTTAAAACAATTAATTAGAATGGAAAGTTACAATGCAAGAAACATTTAACAAAAATATAGATGTAATTCCCACTTTGCCTGCTGGGATTTAATTATAATATAAATGTAGACCGTTATGGACCCGCATTATAGGGAAGAAAAATGACACAACAATCCTAGATTTGCATTTGATTTTCCACAGTGTAGTCTCTCACTGCATCGTCTAGCCAGTTCTCCCCAATTAACGTACTCAGTGAATCCTCACTTGAGGTGAAATCCCCAACATAGATCACTTTCTTCTGGCCTTCTGCAGCTCAGAGTATTGAGTCTTTGAAACAGTAGGTAAGTAATTGTGGTAGTTTGTGATCCAGACCCTACGTTTAGTTGTGACACATCGTCATAACACAGATAAAAACTTGAAAGGTTCATGTTAATTTTTGGTGGGAACAAAGAACAGGACAGCAGAGTTAACTGAATGAAAAAGGAACATGCCAAAGAGCAACCATGGAAAGATTTTAAAGAACAGTTTTTAGTAAAACTCCGGAGCTGAAATTCTTGTCTGGTCAAAAGAATGGGGAAAGTTTTTTTTTTTTTTTTTTTTGAATGAGATATTTGGCAACCAACCAGTAACCCAACAGAACGGCCAACAGTTTGAACTGGCCAAACAAATGACCAGTGGGTCAGACTTGTAAACCAAGAATCCAATAAATATAACCTCTCCTGTAGGCATTCAATGTTTTTTGACATTTCTGGACCGTTGAGAAATTTTGACATGTATACAGTTTATATGAGGATATCAAAACAAAAATTCAACCACACACCCAGTTACAAATATCACTTTCCATGTTTGTCCAGTAAAACTCGGAGCAGATGTCTTGTATTTGTTTGGAACTGTTTTCCAAAAAAAGAGAAAAGCTCTTTGCAGAACAGTAACTTTGCCACTGCGTCCTTTCATGACTCGTTTACCGTCATTGAGCTGTCCGCCTGCATTGGACATTGAGAGCTTCATTCATTAAAGAGCCATCTTACCAAAACAGTGGATTGTACTTCAGATACTTTTTTCTTAGGGTTAGGAGTTAGGGTAGGGGATACCAGCCTTGCTGGTGCACACTGGTTCACTAACCCATGTATTAATTAGATTCTAACTAAACCTACTGTCTCAAGAATATCGTTTACCCTTAATTATTTTTCATTAAGGCCATCAGGGGACGTGGTTTTTTAAAAAATCAATCCATTTACCCTCAATTCTTAAACGGCGAGTTTTGTTCCAATAAGATTCATGTTCTATTGGAAACATAATTGGGTTGTGTTCATGTTGCGCAAAGTGCTTATATGGGACTGTTGATTTCTGCTGATTTTCTATTAGCCGTAAATGTTGGACAAATCTTGCTCTAATAGTATTTTTTTGTCTCCCCTGTATATAACAATCCACATTTACTACATTGAATCCCATAAATACAATTCCTCGTTGTTAGGGACATTTCCTGAAAGATGGGCCTCTCTTTTCCCGAAATTGGTTTGCCATCTTTTTTTTTTCTTTTTGTAGGGTATCCGCCATGCACATTTATTTTTCTTTAGCCGTACATGATGCCCTCGCCAAGAAATTCTTTAAATTCTTATTCTTCCGATTAGCTGCCACCAATTTACATTGCTTTAATTCCTCCATCTTTCTGTTGTACTGCTTCAAAATTCTGTCTTAATACTCCCACCACTTCCTGTGCCTTTGTAGAAAATGTGACCACTAATGGGATTACCCTTCCTACCCGTTCTTCCTCTTGATAACCTTCCCCCTACAATTCTCTTTGTTGTGAACAGCACTGCTGCCAACAATCATCCACCTCCACTTCAAATGTCCCTACTCTTTGTTCCTGGCCCGTCCATAAATATTCAAAATCTTTTTCAAATTCCACCTTTCTCCACCCCTCCTTTCCAACCATCATATTCCTCCACCAACTCCCCTGAAGCTCCTGTCCACTCTCCAACATCCCACATTCCTCAAATACCAACCTTATTGTTCCTCCTTTCCTCTGCACCCCCTTCAATTTACCCCCCGGGCACCAAACACTTCTAGCCTCCTGTACACTCCCCCTACTATCCCTCCTCTGGCCTTCTAGGGATCCTCCATTCACCATATCCTGCCTACCCCCAATCAAAAAGAAAGGGGCCATAAAAAAACTCACCATGTTCTCAACAACAAGCCCCAGCATAGTATCCGGCTCAGGGTTTACGATGTTAACATCAGGGCTCCCATCCTCCATTCGCTGCCTATCCCCACGAACCTTAAGGTTAGCTTTTAGGTAAGGGTTAGTTTGTACCTTCCAGTTAGTCTTCGGGCTATTATCCCCTCCACTAAACCTAACCCTAAGACTATCACATTTGCATGGGCACACATCACCTCATTTATAAATCTTTTATTTTACAATCCCCACCCATCCTACCAATTGTAAAAATCTTAATTTCAATAAGAGTCTAAAAATCTGTTCAAAAATATCTATCTACTAATTTCAAATCTGTCCAATAAATTACTAAAATCAATCAAGTTTTTTGTTCCTTAATAGAGGGTTAAAATAATAAATAATTCCCCCATTAATCAAAACTAAAAATATTTAAAACCAGTAATATGGACTTCTAAAAAAAATTTTCAAAATAGATATAAAAAGAACAAAAACAGACTATATAAATCCCTAAAATTATATTAATTTTATAAAACCCTTAACACTAAAAATGAATAAATATTTGTCTTTATTAATCCTGAAGGCCATCATAAGTTCCCTGTCTCAAAAAAAAATGTATATAACAAAAACACTAAAACATACAATTACACAATAGACCAGAAACGAAACTTTAACATCAGGGACCTGAGTGATGAATCCATCTTTATCCCTTATTTTAACCTCTTTACCCCTACCTTAACCTCAGGGTCCTATTTAAACTATCCAAAGACAGAAATATACACTTTAACCTCAGGGACCTGGGTAAGCAAACAGTTTTTAACCTCAGGGCACTGTTCAAAGGGGTTAAGACAAGGGTAAGGAAGGGATAGACCATAACAAGACAAGAAACAAAACTTTAACCTCAGGGACCTGAGCAATATGAATATCCTTAACCTTAGGGCCCTGTTTAAAGGGGTTAAGATTAGGAAAGGAATAAGGGATGACAATAGACTAATAACAAGACACTACATTAACATAAGGGTTAGGCTTAGGGTAGGGGATCTGGGCCTATAAATAAGCCCAGATGTGCACTGGTTCACCAGTCCTAGTAAAAAAACCTTTTATTTTCACTTAATTCCAGTTATTACTCCATATTACGACCTATTCACAACACTTAACAATTACTCAGATTCTCACATGAGAACTTGGCAATCCTCCACATTCTCATATGGATCATTTAGTCCAAACCAAATTCTCACATGAGTTAATTATCTATTGCCCATTCTCACATGTCCCAATTACCTGCCTCATTACTATACTCATTAAGGCCTTTAGGAGGAATTATATCCAATTTGGCAATTATGGTTAGGTTTTTTTATTATTGTTTATAGTGCGATAATTCACACTTTATTTTAACCCTCGGATTTTTTATTTTCAATCCAAGGTAGTGGCACACTCCTCACTGAGTCGTCGCCTCCTCCCCACTTCCGTTTATTCTAGAATGCATTTTCTATATGCTTTATATAATTATATTTACATCCATTTTACATTATATACAATAATTTAGTTTCCAATGTAGTCAATTCTGTACTTACATACAATTGTTCAATATTAACCCCTTTCACATGTTGTTCGAACTGTGTTTATTTAAACGGCTTTCTTTAATTCTTTTCCTTCTTCTTTAAGTTTTCGCCATGTGGACGTTCAACGAGTTCTTGTCGAGTCCTCTCCGTGGCCTCCTGGGAATGTTGGTCCTCCCAGAGTTGCCCGTATCTATTGGTTTACAAATGTGTATACGCCCCCTATCTGTGCTATACATGTTCTTGTCTCTATTACATTTAATTATCAATTATCACACTTATTCATATTTTCCTCATTTAATTCCACTCCAATTATTAAGAAAATCCATCTGAAAGGCAAAGAAAGTAGATTAGATTATGTATATCGTGTTGAATACCTCCTTAAATTCGATACTGTCTCTTTTTAAAATTTTTTGTCTTTCTTTCTTGCACTGAAATCCTTCAGTATTAGGGTTAGGGTTAGGTTTCAGGAGAAATATCAGAGTTCCCATAAGTTCCGATCACACCACTCTAATATTGAGTTGGATGTTTTCCAGTCTTATGGGTGCTCAGAATGCACTGGCCATTAATATTAGTTTGTTTCGGGCTGACATATCCACCTCACCTGTTTTTTTTTATTATTTTAACTAAGTTTGATTAGTTTTGTTGTATTGGTCTCATCCAAGTTTTGCTCTATCTTGTATCTTCTGACTGTGTTTTTGTTGGATCCTATTCTAAACCGAGAGATCTTAATCTTGTAGGTTTGCTTTTATTAGTTTATCCTATGTCGTAACAGAGCATGACTCATACTGGGTCGAGGCTCCAGAAGTAGTGCTGCCTGGTTAGGCCTGCCTCCACTTTGGTCAACTTCCCTCTGTATTCGCCATTATTCTGTTTTTGATTCTGCGGCTATCTGTTTAATATAGTGCAACAGAAAAAAGACTCCTACTGGGCCGAGGCTCCAGAAGTAGTTCTGCCCGGTTAGGCCTGCCTCCACCTTGGTCAACTTCCCTTTGTATTTTGTCAATATTCTGTCTTTTTTGCTACGGGTTTTTTTATTTTAATTTGTTTACCAAAGGCCGCTTTTTTACTTTTCTTAAAACATATTCTATCCAGGTTGCAGTTGTAACGGACCAATCCCCGTTCTTTTTTTAATCTAGCGGTTTTTTAGTGTTAGTATTAGTTTTTATAAAGTGTTTTTTTTTTTTTTTTTTTTTACAGAAGCGGTAGGGGCTGCAGTTGCTACTCCCCTGATCACAAAGACTGATTCACACTCGGTTGTGGCTCCATATATTATCCTGCCTGAGTTTAACCTTGGTCCAACTCCCCTTGTGTTTACTCTTATCTTTGTTTTCCCTTCCTTTTCTTTCTGTTTTGTCTATGCGTCTGATTTTACTTTTATTTTACAAGAAAGGTTGACTCGTACTGGGTCGAGGCTCCAAAAGCAGACCTGCCCGGACAAGCCTGATTCCACTTTGGCCGACGTCCCTCTGTATTTTGTCATCATTTTGTTGTCTTATTTATATTTTGTAGCTTGAGTTTTTATTTTTTTATCCTGCGGACTTTTATTAAACGTGAGGGCTGCCGTTGCTGCCCTGTCCTTCAATGCTCCTTCCCCATTTATCTTGATTTAAGGTTAGTTGTTCAGTAATCTAGTTTTTTTAAGATTAGGCATTGGGGTTACTGTTGCTGCCCCATCCTGTGAGGTTAAGTTTAGTGTTTTTTGGTTTGGGGCAGGTTGTCCCCTACTGCTATTGCCTATTATATTAATATCTATACTATTTTAAGATTAGGCAAGGAGGTTACTGTTGGCCATCCCCAGATAAAAAACCCTTATCTTAACCTCACAGGGGAGGTGGCGATAAGGGTTTTTTATCTGGGGATGGCCATCTTATATTCTATTTTTTCATTAATCTTTTTTTACTTATTTATAGACAAAATGATATTTTTATGCATTAATATTGCTAAGTCCAGTACCTCCTAGATTACTTCTATTGTACCAGTTCCCATTTCCCATAACAATCACCTTGTTAACTTTTGTCTAAGTTACATCATCTTACTCCATCCTATCTACTCGTATTATGTGCTTTTTGGCTGTAGTTTGCTTTTACAGAATCCTCTTGTTTAATTACATTGGTATCCATGTATCACTAAATGTTCGTGGTATTGGCCACATCTTTGTTTTGTTTGACAGTGACTCCTAATATACCCTTCCTTTTTTACGGTGGTACACATATATGTTGCTTTTCCGTCATATGGGGGGGGGGGGGGGGGGGGGGTTTCTGATGAAAAAATCTTTTCAAAATTATTTCTGATGTCCAAACGTATTTTTGGATTTCGGTAGTCCAATGTCGTCTTAATATGATTTGTTTTAACGTTTTTATTTGTTTTTGTGATGTTTCAACTTGAACTTAGGTTACTATTGAGTCTAGTGGTGTTAGCCACACCCACTTTTAAGTTAATATGACCGCATTATTTTTATATCCTGAGTGGGCATGACGACAGATTGAATTTATTTAAGACCATTGTTGCTGGTTTAAAAAAATTTTTTTTAAAGATTACTAGTGTTTTATATCTTTCCAAAAAACCTCTTTTTTTTTTTTAACAATTTTTTTCCAAAAATATCAAAATATTAATATTAATAAGCTCAAAAATTTTTTGCTAAGTTTCTGGATCCAACATATA